>NW_027497490.1:0-155203 GCF_021521415.1 Bidens hawaiensis | reverse complement strand
ATTTAGAGGACAGATTTGAAATGCTTTAACATGATTGCGCATGATGCGGATCATACCATTTTACCCACTTTGATTCAACGGTTCAACTTTCACGTCATTTCGATCCTTTCATTTGTCAATACCTATGATCATGATCCCCACCCCCGTCATTTATTTTTGCTTTGGTTATTCTCACATCCTATAACATATTCAAACACCATCATACGTGTCGTACGAGAACTATATGACTCGTATGAAGGGTATATGTATGGTAACATGGAAATAGGTGATAACACACAGAAAAGGTATACAAATGTAACATCCCTTTATTTTTTTTTATCAAATATTTCACTATTAATGAACAAAAAGGATCCGATTACAACAGAGATGCAGGTAAGTGGACAGCAAGCTGCGCCGCCTCCCTTTTTTGAATGGCAAAACCGATCATACTGAAAACAAAGTTATTTTGGCGTCGATGAGTAATTGTGCACGACCCGCTAAACTCTTTTAAGCTCTTTTCACAAATATAATAGCTTCGAGGGCAAGAGACCAAAATATATAAAAAGAAATGAAGACGAATGAACATATATCCATGGAGGAAAAGAAATCAAATAAACAGTTGCAACTTATTAGGTTAATTTGTATATGGTCAAAATTTATTAATTTTCACAGGAAATATCTACCAACATCAGCACAATACTGTTCTTATGTCGAAAACGAAATCATAGATGAGATTTAAATTTTGATCCTAAATGGAAGTACATAATGTGCGTGTATGAAATCTTTCTGGCCAGTATGACTGCATGCAAACTGCAGTCTTTAGTGTTTAATGTATTGTCTCTTTCTCTGTTAATTTTAAGTGCAATAAATCTTGAAGATGATTCCATTTAGTAGCAGTCCTTTAAAAACTCTAACCAACAAAAAGGTAAAGGATGAACGTGATCGTACTGATCATCATTTTTATTGTCTCAACGCCAGTCAATAGCTCATGCATGCCTATTGACGTAATCAAAACTTTGTCACTCTCCCTCTCTCTCTCTCTCTCTCACAAATTCCACATCACTCATGGCTACGAGAGATCATTAGTTTATAAGCAATTATGCTCTATCTCTTAAATCATTAACACATTTTGGGCTTAGTTGGCGGTGGAGTCGTAAAAAACTCCACAGGTAAGGGCGTAAGGTGTTAGGAAACTGGCCTAATCCTCAACCGACAACTAGGGATGAGCATTTGGTACTTGGTACCAGGTACCGTACCGGTACCGAAATCGGTGCCGATTTGGTACCCGTCCGGTACCGAATCGGTACCAAAGTTTTGAGTTTCGGGATCGGTACGGTATCAGTATTTCCCAAATTTTTGCCTTCAATACCGGTACCGTACCGGTATCGATATCGTCCCGGTACCGAACCAAATATTTCGGTACCGTTACCGGTACCAAGATTTGACGATTTTTGGGATCGGTATTTTCGGTACCCGGTACGGTACCGAGCTCATCCCTACCGACAGCCATAGGGGTTCCAATTCTCATTTTTGGAAAGAGGGACGTAATTGTATCCTGCCCCTAAACTAAAGGGACAGAGACAACAATTTACTATTAAAAAAATGAATTACTCTATAGAATAGTAATCAAGATTTAAAATTGTTCTAATCAAGTCGCTCATATAATATTTTGTTTTGATCATATCTCAAAAGTTTCCTTTGTGTTTCAATTCTAAATATTTTACCTGTATAGCAGGTTATCTAGGTATTTTTTTATTTTAAATAGTTTGACATTGCATAATAATTTTTTAAAAATTGAAAAAATTAAGAAAAATAATTTTTAAATTGTGAAAAGTTGCAAAAAGAAATCTTAAAAATTGCAAAAAATTATAATATAATTAATGTGTTCCTATTTTCTGTATGAAAACAATTAGTAATTCTACTATTAAATATTTTAATATCATCTATCTTTTGAAATTTTTCTAAAAAGTTGATGGTTTCTTATAATAAAAATCGTAACTTAAAAAGGGTGATTTCTTAGCATTTTTTTTGCAATTTTTCGCATTATAAAAATTATTTTTCTCAATTTTAACTAACTTTTTCTATCTTAAAAAAAATATTTTTACAATGTCAAGCTATTTAAAAAAAAGAAAAATTACATAACCTGCTATCCTAGTAAAATATTTAAGATTGGAACACAAATGAAACTTTAGTGACATGATTGGAATATTTTATAAGTGACCTGATTGGATAATTTCAAAACTTAGTTACTATCCTATTGGGTAATTCTTTTAAAAAATAATAAAGATGGTTCATTAATATTAGGCAAATAGAAAATAAATATCCCACCTTTTGTGTATCGGTCAATAATAATTCCCCCTTTAAAAATCATTGCCAACGGTCCAACATTTCAACTAGATTGTGTCAATGTTCTTCCTTTAAAAATAACTTAACGTTGTTACGTTGTTTTTCGTGTTTCAAACTAATGTTTCAGGGCTTTTAATCAGTAGCATGACATGAGTCAACTGAGGTAAAACTTATCTCGAAACGATATATCAAATGGATTGATTTTAGTTAATTGGAAATCCAAAATACCCAAATTGAAACACTGTTTCGTCATTTGGATCACCTTTTCAAGATAAGTTTTACATCAGTTGAATCGTATTCTTCTTCCAAACCCTAAAACATCAGTTTGAAACTCAGAAAAAAACGTAACGGCGTTAAGTTTTTTTTTTAACGGTGGACCAATGAGACAAAAATATTTGAAATGTTGGACGTTGCTAATGATTTTTAAATGTAGGATTATTATCAGCCACGCACAAAATATAGGATTATTTATTTCCAATTTACCTTAATATTATACGTGTAACTAAATATTATAAAAATAATTAAATAATATAAAGTAAATCATTATAAACAAAAATTGATAGAACATTTTAAAAGAAACCATGCATCAAAGTAATGCTCTTTAAATATGTGCATGGTACAAATTTAAATATATTTTCTTTTAAGTTTTCAACATAACTTACATTTTCTTTTATAAATTTATAATGTCGTGAAAAGATCATATTAAAGATTATAATGTCATGAAAAGGTCATATTAAATAATTAATGATTATATTAAGTAAAAAATTTATAATCAAGAAACCAATTAGCAAAAGGGAATTTTAGGGACGCCTCCTTTTTTGCTAAAACACCCATCAATACGCCTTGTATAGGGCTATATGGGCGTATTAGGTCCCCGTATATTCCCGTATAGTCCTATACGGGACGTATAAGGCACTTTATAGCCCCCCCATATAACCCTATACGGAAACGTATATGGGGTTGCGTGGATGTCCCTAGTAGGACATTTAGCAAAACGTCAGTACTTCTCATCGTACGTTATAGACGTTATAATTTGAAAAGCTTAGGTAGCGTTTTGTATGCATGAATGAGAGGCGGAATGCAATAGACCATTATGATGGAATGAAAAAAAATGTGTTTGGTTGGTTAATGGAATGGAATCACCCATTACCATGTCCATTCCATTCCCCCTAAAACACCCCAAATTCATTCCATCCCACTTTCAAACTATGTCACCTCCACCACCCTCCCACTACCATTACCCATTGCCCTCTCACCGCCCACCACCACTGCCTCCATCGCCCGCCACCACCCACCACCCGCCCACCACCACCCATCACCGCCTCCGCCTCCGCCACCGACCACCATCAACCTCCTCCGCCGCCCGTCACCACCACCACCCACCTCCGACGCCACCACCCACCCCTACCTACCAGCTCCGCTCACCACCCGCCACCACCAACCATCGCTCCTACCATCACCACCACCGCCCACCATCGTCACCCGCCACCACCACCCATTATTAGCACCGCCTACCACCACCAACAATCGCTCCTGGCTCCGGCTCCCTGGTTTTTTTGTTTAAAATACTCTCAAAATTCTCAATTTTCAAATGTTCTTACACGATCTTATATATATATATTACTAGGTTTCAGCCCCCGTGTTACGGGGGTTTTATTTAGGTTTTTGTTTTTAATTATTTTGTTATTTTTATATTTTGTAATGATTTGTTTCATTTTTTAACGTAGCTTTGTTTTAATTTAATACGTGTATAGTAGTTTGTTACGTTAATTATATATATTTAACGTTAGAGCTCTTTCAATTGAGATGTATAGGTTTCATAGATGTTTAACGAACAAACACAAACATGCTGATTTTTTAAAACGAACAAACATGAACACGAATATTTGTTTTATTAAAAGGGGCGGTTTATGTAGGTTACGATGGTGGTTGATGCATGAGAGGGAGATTGACGATGGTGGGTGGTAATCATAAGTAAACCGGTGATGGAGAGGATAGACCTGCGATAGAGAATATGTAGATGAGAGAAATTACATTAAGGTTTGATTTTATAAGGGTTTCACAAATAAATGAGGTCTTATAACCCATTTAAGGGTCATCCGGGTTTGGTGAGATTCATAACCCGTGAAAATTATTATTTAATGATTAAGGGGTTTCACAAATAATTGAGATGTTATAACCCGTTTAAGAATTATTCGGGTTTTGTGAGACCCATGACCTACAAAAATTATTGTTTGATGATGAAAGGTTTTATAAATAAATGAGATGTTATAACCCGTTTAAGGATTATCTGGGTTTGGTAAGATCCATATCCGCGAATTCGGGTTAAGCGCATAAGAAGCCACCATTCAGAAATTAAGCAATCTGGTGGCCAGAAAGGAAGTGGGGAACAACCACATTGCAACACATAGATTTTTATGTAGGAATATATATATATATATATATATATATATATATATATATATATATATATAGGGAGAGGATCAAGAGAAACTCACATTTAGAGAGAAAACTTAAAAACTCCTAAAGAATTATTTTTAATTAAAAATAAAAAAATATTTTCAAAATTCTGTTTTAGCCATTATTCTTATATTTTCTTATATTTCACTCGAAAAAAATAAAAAAAACAAAAAAAACCCGCTGTAATGCACATATATATTACTGTGCGATACCGTTGTATTACACATGTGTATTACTATGTATTTTTGAGTTTAATAGTGTTTTATTGCATATATTTAATATTTGTGTATTGTATATGTGTAGTAGTGTTGTATTATATGGAAAAAAATAATAATAAAATAAAAGTCGATGTGGTGCACATGTGCGTTAATGTTGTATTACACATACGTACTAATGTGTATTCGATGTGTGTATTAGTCTTATATTTCATATATACAATAGTGTGTATCAAATATGTGCAATAGTATTGTATTCTATACTATTACACATGTACACTATACCCACAATGTTACCGACAAGTGTTTTTTTTTTTTTGAAGCAATAACAACATATAAGAAAAACGGGAAAAAAAACTTAAAAAAAAAATTTTAAAAAAGTTAAAAATAGTTTTTTAGAAATTTTTCGAAGTTTTTAAGTTTTTTCTAAGAGGAGTTTTCACTAGATCTCACCCCTATATATATATATATATAATGTACAAAGGAATATTATCCAGCAAATCATACGAAACCACGAGAGCGCGCCACGTGTCCTTGGGCAAGGGATAAATTTATTTATGCCATAATTACATAGAATTACATAATTATATGCATAAATTACATTAATAAATAAAAAGTAAGTTTGACCGTTTGTGTATAATTTTGACTTTTTGAAAACAATAGTAGTGTACCTTTTACCTATGTAGTTGATATTGCCGATATATCTGTGATATATCGACTATCAGTCAGTCCCTTGGTGATATATAAGTCAGAATATCGATTCAGAATATCGGTACCAATAATATCAATGATATAGAATGATATTTGACCGATATTTGACTAATATTTGACCGATATTCCCGATATCAATATTTTAAATCTTAATTATCAACTTTTAGTGTTCAATGTTATTGTTTTAAGTCTTAACCAATTCTTACTTGCTCTAATTGTTAGTGTTATACCATTTGCAAAAGGTTAATTTGTTAATGGTAGGAGATTATATTGAATTATTAATGTTAAAATGCTGTATATATGAATTTTACATGATATTAAAATTACCGATATCCCAGCGATATCTCACTGTAATAACCGATATCTCATATGTCGGTCCTTGACCAACATCTAATATTATTTTGAATTCCCTGCTTAGATTTTTACATTGGTCAAAAATTAACTATTTTAAAGTGTTTTATTTATCGTGGTTTTATATATCAAACTAGTGTTTACCTGGCGTGTTGCGTTGGGACAGCTAGTAAAATGTCAGTATTGAAACTCGGGTGTTGTAATACCACGAGTGTAATACCGGTAAGTCGACGTGAATTAAGACATTATCGGTTATGCTCGTTAAGGTATAGACACCGTCGGTAAAACCTAAGCGTTAAACTAAAAAAAATAAATTTGCCAAATTAACATATAAAAAATAACATATTCGGTGTTTATTTGGTCGGTAAACCCGGGTAGTGGTAAATCTCAAGTGTTGTCAGTCCAGGGCCTTGAGGCAGTAACTCGACACGAATTCGGTCGATTTAGGTTACTTTCGTTACGGTACCGAAGCTAAAAAATGGTAAAAAAAAACAATTGAATTGGACCAATAGGTGGCGTCAGGTGTAAACATGGACGTTGGTAAAACCCGAACGTTTTCGGTCACTATCGTTAAGGTTGTGAGTCTACGCGAATTCAGTTCGTCATATCATTACACTACAAGTACTAAAAGATACAAAATGATAACTAATACGGTGCAGCCAGATGGCCCAATCGGCAATTAGCGACACCAAATTTCCTAATTATTATATATAATAATAATTGTTGTTTTCACATTTTTTTTACGGTGGTTGTTTCCTACAAACTGATGTTTACATATATTTTTAATAAGGAAATTTATAAAATCAAAATACATATTGTAGGTTACGAAATCGGATTCGACAAAGGAAGGGATTTGTTCTTGATAAATGATCGAGACAGGTGCGGTGAAATCATACGATCGAATGAATAATATAGAGATAATATAGATAACGAACAATCCCGTAATCGGTAAAAAGATTATATATTGAACGAACTTACCCCAATCAAAGTGAGCTCCCTTCTGGTGGGTGATTTACACCATACAAACACACACATAAATATATGATAGAAGTCCTTATTTATAGTTGATGTGTTAAAAGTAGTTATATAAAAACACGCTAATCTAGGCACTAAGTAATAAATTCTAGACTCTTGACTTAACTAAAACCACTAACTGGCAAGTGAACCGGTCGACTATAGTACGGCTAAGTAAGTCCGGATATCAAACCCACGTGACTCTTTAGATTACGTAAACTAGCTAATTAGACTCAGCTACAGACACGACTTATTTGTTTATAATTGTTTAAGGGGGTTTTTAATTAAAATAGTAATTTTAAACTATTAGTAAAAACTAATTAATAAAAATAAGTAATTTAAACGAAGCACAAGTTTATTGATTTAAATCAGATGATAATGCTACCTAGGCTAGAATCCCCTAAGTTTCAATTGTCAATTAACCGGGAAAATATTTAGTTATGGAACTGGGATCGTAAAATAAACGCTTAAAAGAAAACCCGAACAGGACGCCTGACCCTTCTCAAGAAGACATCTATAAGTTTCTAATAAGTTTTAACGCACACCAATTTTAGAAATCAAGTTTCCTTACGGTCACCTAATTAATTATGAACAAGTTCCTTTATACGAAATCCTATCTTACAGTGTGGAAATCAAAGGCAATTTAATATATTTAATTGACTCAATAGACAGTATTAAATAATCAAACCTAGACGGACTCTTTACGAAGAACTAAATCTAGCAAGATTAATTAACAAAGACCTATCAATATCCTAGCACCTTACAGCTATTTAGGTTAACAACATACTTAGGTTTATTTGATTAAATAATATTATTCCTATGATCTTAATGCATATCAATCATAAAATAGTCGAAAACACAACGTAGATGCCTAATAGCAACCTATAGTATGACAAACAATAACCAAAGAAACTATGGAATAATAAAACTCATCAAACAACCCTAAGCACGCATATGTATCAATTTAATATAATCAAACTTTTTAACTAATTCATAAAACTATAACGATAAATAAATCCCAAATCAATCACAACGTCAACATAGGTTCATCATATGTCGAAGTAGTTCATAAAGTCTTGCCAGGCATCGTAAATTTAAACAAAATAAACTTAAAGGAAATCATGGTGGAAATAAAGTAAATGGAAGAAAATAGGTGATAAAACCCGTAGTCTTCGTTCTTGATCGAGGAGCACTTCACCGGCTGATTCCTTGTCTTCAAACCCGCAAAAAGTAGAAATCCTAAGCCTTGGGAAACTCCAAATTCGCCTGGCTCCTTCAGGGTATGATTAGGGTTAAATTTAAGGGTGTTTATATAGACTTTCAAAGCCCAAAAACCCTAAATTCGTAGAAAATTCTAGAAACATAGGCCCAAGGTGCCATGTAAATAATATCAGCCTATATGATATTTCAATTCTGAGCTGTGCCTGATTATATAGACATAAATAAAATAATTAATATATCTTCATTGGTTTTATGATTAAATCACTGTAGGAAATAATTTGAAATATTACAATATTATTTGTTTCCTTGCTTTAATTAATTTTTTTTCTTAATCATAAAAACTCACGAGATCTTTACCAAAATTACAACTTGATTTATTATTATTCAAATTATTTATTATGATATTATAAAATTCATATTTTACCTCGTTTACCCTTAAGCTTTTTAAATTTCAAATATGAATTCATTAAAAGTAATTATTAACCCAAAAACAATTCAACATGTAGGAAATATTTACATAATTTTATGTATATTTTAGGCCTCATCAATAGTCTAGCATACATATTATAGAATATATCCTCCTCGTTGAAGTTAAATGCGTGCACCGAAGCTCTCGTCTCGTATCCGGATTTCTCGCCCACTTTAATTATTATCTTGACCATTTCGCCATATTAATATTACAAGTCACAAATTATTGGCCTTAAAATCACCCCTTGACTTATGAAATCAACTTTGTCAAACTGCGTCTCGCATCTTCACAAATCACCCGAGAAACTGAAGCCTCTTCATTTCAATTCACCCCCTCAAGGTATGACCACCTAATTTAATTCATTTAGGAGTTCTCATTTCTTTATCCATTTTCTTGGACCTTAAACAATATATGTTGAGATGGATCAAATATCCACAAATCGTTCTTGAAATACCGGCTTCAATGGTCAAATGACAAAGCTTATTAATTCGTTCGAAGTTCACCTTTCGGATCTAACTTCTTAAACGTAATATAGAAATAACAAGATTTAAACACGGTTAAACAATGGCAAAACCCGAACAAGTTTGACTTTCTTCTGTTTGGTCAACACGAAAAATAAACGACTTACTCGGCCCAATAACATCTTGCAAGCACTGATCCATATGTTAAAAGAATTACCTTTGCTTGGATTAGGCCTAAAATAAAAACAAGTTAACTTGTTGATCCATAGCATGTAAAGGCTAGCCTAATCAATATATAAGCCCAATAACCATACAACAAAAGCCCAGCTTGCCAAGTTTCTATCAATATACAAACCTTAGCTTTATGCAAATCATCACCCGCCACCAATTTGTGATCATGCCAGAAAATAGACCACCTGCAACTAGCTCCGGTGAACCCTCTCCGGCCACTCACTAGTCTCCACCATAAACCCCGCTTCTTCTCGGAGATCTGACCATCACCGACACCACCTTCATCCAAACCATCCATTAACATTGATTGAAATTGACCGCTGCTTTCTTCTAGGTTTTCACACATCATGGGATCTAAGGTTCCATGTCTTTTCATGGTGGGATTTACACGCAGTATAAGGTGAAAACACACAAATATTTGATCTTCACTCATAACCAAACATGCTGAATCTAGTTGAAAATATAACTGTTTGTTTCTCTTGTTTCTTTTCACCATTGATGAATAATAAGATCAATAAAAAGGGTTGTGAAGCTTTTCTTGAAACAATATGGAGAGATATGAGATGAAGATGAAATTGGCTAGCCATCAACGGTTACCGGCTAACCATTACCGGAAAATTGGGCTCCTGGTTCTGAACAGACCGTCTTCAAATACCATTGCCGGACAAAGAGCTCCCACCGTTAACCACCGAACACCGCCGCCACGTGTACTCACCACGAGCCGCCGCAGCTGCAGCTCAGTTTTGGCTCACATGTCTCCAAAATACCTACCTCCCACAACAATCAGAGATAACCGGCTTCACTTAATAAAAACTGAATATCGGAGTTTGATTTGTACATCTCCAATCTCTAGAATCGTCGCCGGAGAAGAACCCGGCTGGCCGGAATTTTGGCGCATAGCGGAATGGTCCGGAAAAGCTGGATCTACAAAGACGAACTTCTAGCATGATTATTTCCAACTTTATTTCCAAGATCTTCAAACTTTATTTTCAAAACTTCAAAAGGTCTTCAAGAAATTAACGTCTCGGTTCGTGTAATCGCGGAAATAAAACCCGAATATCAAGAACAAAGTTGAATCAGTTGATTCAAACCTTCTCTGATACCAAGTGTAGGTCCTGAAATCGGATCTGACAAACGAACGGATTTGCTCTTGATAAATGATTAAGATGGGTGCGGTGAAATCATACGATCGAATGAATAATATTTATAGAGATAATATAGATAATGAACGATCTTGTAATCGGTAAAAAGATTGATATATTAAATGAACTGACCCCACCCAAGGTGAGCTCCCCTTGGGTGGGTGATTTACACCATACAAACACACACAAAAACATGACACACAAGTCTATATTTATAGCCTAACATAAATATTCTAGAATATCTCCTCCCAGTTGAAGTAAAATGCATGCACCGAAGTTCTCGTCTTGTATCTGGATTTCTCGCATACTTTAATTATTATCTTGACCATAAATATATTACGAGTTTCACCATATTAATATTGCAAGTCACAATTTATTGGCATTACACATATACACATATATATAGATGCACATATACGCAAACACACACATACATACAATAATATTCATAACTTAGTATAAACATAGATACATGTATGCATGCATGCATACATACATACATACATACGTACATAACATACACATTACCTATGTACATAACACATGCATACACTACCCTATTATTACTCATAAGACGGGGGCCCGCGCGATCGGCTGGTATTTGAACACATGCCTTGGTATTCATGTAGCAATTATGGGTGTTTATTGTTCAGTTTAAAATTTTAAAACCGTTTAAACAAGTCGTCCATTTTGGTTTCACGATTGGTTTTTTTCATTAACTTTCAGTTGGTTGGTCAGTTTCAAAATTTTCAAACTATAGTGAACTATTTGGTTTCGGTTTATACCGGAAATTGTCCATATGAAACAGAACCAAACTGTAAAGTTTAATTCATTTTAATCTTTTTAATTGTTTAGTATTAGATATGTTTTGTTATATATATTAGATATAGTTAAAATATACTTAAAAAGTCATTTTTTTAATACAAGTAAACTTGACTGTTACAACTTTAATATAACCTAATTTCAGTATGATTTTTTGTAATATGTGTTTTTGTTACGTCTTCCATTAAAGTTACCATTTATATGACTAAATTTTCAATATTCCTACATACTATGATGGAACAATTAGATAATAATTGATTTAAACTAAATTTATTATTAAAGTTTAAACCATGAAACCAAACCATAACCAAATTGTTAGTAATGGTTCAGTTTGAATTTTCAAAAGTTCAGTTTTGTTATAAAAAATTTGTTACTAATTGTTGGGCTCACATGTTTAACTTAAAAACATCAAAACCGACCTTAAACACCCCTACGCAACTATAATTTTTTTAAATTGAAAACACTATAATAATATCATACTTAAATTAAATAGAATAAAAATCTCGTTTTTATTGTACAACTTTTGTACAACAATATTAGCGCATTAAAAGGTTGTCGTTTGAAAATCATGAGTGAGAAGTTGATTTAAAATTGAAATTGAAAACATAACATGGTTAAAGATGAATAGACAAACTTGTAAGATAGGTGAATTGTGTTTAAAAGACAAATTTACTTTTTTTTCACATGCACTTTATACATTAATATTTGTAAAATTTTTAAAATATCATAAATTACCATTGTCATTCATATATTATATATATATATAAGATCCAATACAATGATCCCTTTCGATGCAAAAAAACACACGAGCCCTAAACTTCATCATCGTCGTCGTCTTCTCACCTAGGGTTGAAATTCATTATCATCGTTCAAGGTATGAACCAATTCTCCAAGTAATCGTTCTGTTTTCCATATCAATTTCAGGTGTGATGTTCAGTTTGTCCCTCAATCATCAGAATGGGTAACGACATGTTAACTTATTTGAAATTGATCCTTGAAATCACATCACATGATCTCGAAATCATCAATCTATGTCCAATTAATCAATTCTTCTAAACGAACACGTCTGGATCTTTAATCGATCAATTTTTTGAGTTTTAACTGATGGGTTTTAATCTTGAGTGTAATAGGGCTTGAACGTTTAAGTTTTTTTGCTTGAACGTTTTAGATTTTAAACCTGAACTTTTAAAGGTTTAACATTGAACGTTTAAAGCTTTTTAACACTGAACATATATTCGCCTACCTAATGTACGTTAAGCAATTATTGTATGTTAATGCACCCATATATATATATAGGGGATGGATTATGCGAGAAGTTAAGTTACAGCAAGAAGTCAATCTGAGCCACTCATTTAATTTTCAATCTTACATAATTAAAAATATATGAAAAGGATATTAAAGTAATATAAATTTATTCTCTCTTCAATTAATATATATAATTAAACCATATGAGTTACATTTCTAACTAATATAATTAATATAATCAAAATAACTAAAATAATTTAAAAAATCAATAAATTCATAAAACAATAAATTTATCTTTATATTTTTTACCCTATATCTTGAGTTATCCTACACAACTATAATTTTTTCTTACACCCCTTCAAATGTTTCCTACATATCTTTAATATTTTTCATACACGTCTTAATTTTTTTCATACTCATTTTCAATTATCTTCATACGTATGATTTTCGTCCTACACATCTTTTTATGTTTCCTACGCATATTTAATTTATTCATACACATCTTTAATTTCTTCCTACACATCTTTAATTTTCTCATACACATATTATTTTTTTTTCCCTACACATCTTTAATTTTCTCATGCACAACATATTTTTTTTCCTACACATCTACATTCGTCGTACACTTTTTTTTCCCTACACATCTTCTATTTTTTTCCTACGCATATTTAATTTCTACTTACACAGCTTCAAATTTTTCCTACACATCTTTAATTTTCTCATACACATCTTAATTTTTTTCCCTACACATCTTTAATTTTCTCATGCACAACATATTCTTTTTCCTACACATCTACATTCGTCGTACACGTTTTTTTTCTTCCTACACATCTTCAATTTTTTCCTACGCATATTTTATTTCTTCCTACACAGCTTCAAATTTTTCCTACACATCTTTAATTTCTCATAAACATCTTAATTTTTTCCCCTATGCATCTTTAATTTTCTCATACACATCTTATTTTTTTTCCTACACATTTTCAATTTATTCGTACATATTTTTTTTCCACCTTACACATCTTCGAACTATTTTTTTTTACAAAGGAGTAATCGAAAATGAAGAAACTATTTTACTTAAATCTTATAAATTAAAAACTGTTTATTGATGAAAAAAGAATAAAATTTAATCTTACACTAACATATAATGAAATAAATAAATTGTAACTTACAAATCATAAATTAGTGATATTTATGCTTTGAACTTTTATTTAGGGATAGATAAAATAAAGTAAATGATTAATTATTTTATTCTACCTAAACTACTCTTTTCTTATTTATTTTAATGTCTTTCAAATTTTATTAATTACAATAAATGCAATAATGTTTCAACCATTGATTAATAATCTAATGGTTGAGATCACTTCTCGCACTTCTCGCTATAAGAATCACTTCTGAAATGAACTTAATCCTATATATATATATATATATGTATATATATATATATATATATATATATATGTATATATAAGTTTATCTGATGGAGGTTACGTTTTTACTATGGTTTGTAAACCAGGTATGTGTGTGTGTAAGTTTATCTGATGAAAGTTACCTTTTTACCGTGGTTTGTAAACCAGGTATATATACAAAAACTTCTATTATCTTGTGAAAGGGGAAGGGGCACTCATAGGTATTACACATGCACCGGTCAATCCCACACTGCCATCTCATTTCTACCCTCATGCTCTCACAAATCATTAAATTACCGGTGGCACCTACACACAAGTACCCTAGAACATTTTGTGTTTTTTGTTTTTTTATAACCTAAAAGAAACAAAACAATTAAATGTAATAAAAATTAAAATTTCATTAAAATTAAAAATATAACATAATTGAGAACCAAAAAAATAAAATATGATAAATCAAACCAGAAAAATTAGAATACGAAAATTTAAACTAAATGATCATTTGGCCAATTATATTGCTCAATGATGATGTTGTCGTGTCTTCCTCTTCGGCTTGCTCGATGATATCATTGAAAAATTGTATGCTACTATTGTTTGAAAAAAATGTCATTATCAGGATTGTTCGGATATGAATATTCTAATATTGTCATTTGTGTTAGTCGCATTTTGTTTTAGTCTTTTGTATTGTAATTATATGTTTTGGGCTTTAGTTGTTAGTGTTGAATGTATAGGCCCAAGGGAAATAATGTTGTAAAGCCCATTGGGCATTTGATGTGACTTACTTCTCATGCATGCTTCCTTATAAATAGGTAGCATGCCATGAGAGATGGGGTTGTTCATTAATAGAAAAGCTTTGCCAAAATTATCTAACTCACACATATCTCTCTCTCGTGTCTCTCTCTCTACCCGAAAATAACATCTTAAGATCCGAGACTTCTTAGGTTACTTAGTGTGATTTCCGCTAGCACTAAGTTAGGTTGATCCAAGAACGTTGTTAGATCCACCCGCCACGGGACCTACAATTGGTATCAGAGCTTCGGCTCACTAGTTGAGGGTTTTTGGATCACAACCTTGGGTTTTGATCTTGAGAAGAAGAAAACAAGTGTTCTTGACTAGAAGACTCACAAAACAAGAAAATTACAAAAAGATTCGGCCAAAAACTTCTTAAGTCTTAGAAAGTGTTCTTGGTGAAAGTATGAAGTGTACAAGTTCTAGATCTGAAAAGTTTTAGGTTTAAAAGTGTTAAATTTTTGGTGTTACGGGTTGTTGAAAAGTGTTAAAATTAACAAGTTAAGATTTTCTCTTCTCATGACATCAAAATCAGTGTACCAACTTTTGACCTACTACTGACAAGTTAGGTAAACAGATCCCAAGAAAGATTGCTTCTAGAAAGCTGAACTTTTTCGCATATGAAAGTTTTTCGCTTCACCTGAAATTTTTTCGCTTCGCTTGGATCTCTTTTTCGCTTCGCGTGGAGTTTCGCTTCGCTTCATCTTTCGCTTTGCTTGGAAGTTTTATTTTTCGCTTCGCTTTACTGTTCACAACTTTTTCGCTTTGCTTTACTGTTCACAAGTTTTTCGCTTCGCTTTACTGTTAACTTTTTCGCTTCGCTTGCTTAACTTTTTCGCTTCGCTTGAAACATCTTTTTCGCTTCTCTTGAAAGTTGTTTCGGGCGAAAAAGTTAACTCTCTTAAAATTTAAGGTTTGTTAAGTGTTTGAGACTACTGAAATCATGACGAGCACTGATTCTGAGCTGTTAAAGGGATATTTGTTGTTAGAAAACCAAGTGGGAACCCCTCGGAAGCCTCCTAAGTTTATGACCTTAGATGACAACTTTGCCGACTTCAAATGGAGGTTCATGAACTACATCTCATTGACTGATACTGACCTAATGAGATGTTTTGAACAAGGTCCTCACATTCCTGTGACTCGCACTGATGCTGGGGAACAACTTAAGACTGTTGACAACTATGATCAAGCAGACAGAGACTTATTAGCACAAGACAAGAAAGCCTATCTCATTTTAACTGTCTGTCTTTCAAATGAGATCACTGAAACTCTTCGTGAACACACAAGTGCCAAGGGTTTGTGGGAAGCACTTGTTGAGAAGATTGAAGGCAATGCTGAAATTAGGGAAAACAAGAAGGCTCTATTGAAGGAAGAATTCAATATGTTCAACCATCGTCAAGCTCTCGGGTTTTGCTCGGTACTGCTTGGAAGTGTACCCGGCGGCCTCTCATTTAAACGACTAGCTATCTCTCTGATGTGTGTCTAATAACCCGATAATAATGACCCTCACAACTAAGCTTTAATATTAAAACGAAAATCCTAAAACCACACACAACCGGCAAGTGTACCGATCCAAGTAGTATAGACCTAGGAAGTCCGAGTATGGAACACGTGGACACGTAAGACGCTAACGATTACTAACCCTAGACAAGACCTACCTTAGAATAATATTTTATTGATTTTTGATTTTTACTTACTTAACTGGACTAACTGAACTAACTAACAAAAGTTACCTAAAATAGAAAACTTAACGGAAAACTAACTGTGTTGACTTAGGATGGAGAAAAACGTCTACCTAGGTCTGAATCAAATTGTAGGCCTAACAAGCTAATGGATTGAATGATATATAGACACCGGTCCCTAAATATAAATATGACATGACTAAGGATCGCTCGGGCTCACTGGATTACCTCTCGGTCTCACACAACAAACCCTAACTACTCAAAATCGGCTAAAACGACCTAACCGGGAAACAATTGCTAACGTGTTCTAATGAAGGATCACCTCTCGGTCTCACCAACACTCGACCCTAATGGAAATGAATACTACACAACCAAGGATAGAGGAACAATTCAACTTAAACCAAAATAGATCAACTAGTCGCTCAAAACTCCTAAACCTGACAATAAACGAACTCGCTCTCGCGCAATCCTTATTCTAGCATGCAAAGGCAATGAGACAACCCTAACTTCCTATCACCTCTCGGTCTCAAGGAAGGTGTTTAACCGCTGTACTTAATCCAATTAATCCTGCAACAAAACCCTACGGTTGTTCCTACCGCAAACAAACCCTAAACACAAAGTCTAGAATCAAACAATGCACCGATCAATCAATACAAAACTAATCAATCAACACACGGGGTTTATGCAATGAATCACCAAAATTTCCAGCCCTTAAACACAACCTATTTCATGTCTAAATCAAACTTTAAAATAGCAATTCAAGTCTATCAATCAAACAATCCATAAAACCTATCAAAACCTAACAAGAATCATCATTCCTAGGTAGAACTAACAAGATTAGCCTAGCATATTAATTGGACAGCCATGAACATTGAATAAAACCATTAATAAACTCATACCAATCATCTAAACAATTGTCCAACGATCAACAATAATCATAAACACTTCAATCTCTAACACAATTGCAAAACAAATTAACAATTAAGCAAGAAACTAAAAGTGTATGAACAATGAAAAAGATGTAAGGATATGGATGTTTCCGGGGCTGCTCCTTGCTGTAAAATCTGATGATAATCGATCCCGAGGCTTGGTTCTTGCTTGTTCTTCCTTCCCTAGCCACCACAAGTTCCAAACCCTAGCACACAAAACTTTTTCTTTCTTTTCTTTTCTTTTCTTTTCTTGCTGAAGTCCGATCGCAGATTAGGCCAGCAGCTTAGGGTTTTTTTAATTTTTTTTATGTTATAATATAATATGGTCTTGGGCCTCCATGATGCATACGGGTCGGGCCTTGATCTTTGTCTTGAACTTGTATGCGTAAAAGGCTCGTAGAATGCTCGAAAAGTCCCGGTTTTCTTCTTTCTTTCACCCGAAACCTACAAGGTTATTAAACTTACGTAAAACCTATCTAAAATGAGTTAAAACATATAAAATATAATGTAAAACGTAGATAAAACGTGCGGAAAATACGTGTGTTTTACAACACATCACTCTCCCATCTGCCGCTCTAGATTCTGAATTGATGCTCCCTGATTTTTCATGAAGGTTTCGTGCTCACGGAATTTCTCTTGGGTTTCTTTATAACGGGAATCCTCTCGTGTCATGAGCTGGGATAACATCTGTATCTGCTGTGCCATCATCTCCTCTAAGGTGGGCTTCTTCTCTTCACTGCTCGCTCCGTCACCCGCATCCTGGAATAGACTCTACCGCTGCTGAAAACCGGACTGATTGCCGCCTCTCCAGTTTGAGTTCTGATTGCCTCTCCAACCTGAATTAGAAGAATTGAAAGAATTTTGATTACAGTTTGGATTGCCTATGAAGTCTACCGCCTCCTCCTGCGAACTGACAGGGCACTGAACGGTATCATGCCCTCCTCTACAAATCTTGCACGGCTTGCTCTTCGTCTGCAAGTCCTTCACGATCTTCGCCAACGCCTCCACCTGTATCGTAAGTGCGGTGGTCATGTCCACCGAATGCATGCCGCGTGAAACGGAATCGACGGTCTTACCACCCTTGGCGGGCGGTCTCTGGTATCCACTTATAGCTAACCCGTTAAACAAAGCGATACACTCATCCGGGTCCTTCGTCGTCAGCAAATTTCCTCCCGCAGCCGTGTCGAGCATATTCTGCGTCACGTACTTCACTCCATTATAAAACTTCTCGACAACCACCCAATCTTGCAAGCCGTGGTTCGGGCACAACGCTAACAGATTCTTAAAATGCTCCCATGCCTCGTAGAAACTCTCGGTATCCTCCATCTAAAAAGAATGTATCTGGTTACGCAAACGAGCGGCCTTAGCCGGAGGATCGTATTTCTCAAGAAATAGGGTCTGTATGGCAGCCCAAGTAGCTATGGAGCCCTGTGGGAGGGACTCGAGCCACAGACTCGCATGATCAGCGAGTGAGCTTAACGGCGTCTTCGGAAACGCCCGCAAGATGGAAAGTGTCGCAGATACGCACGATGCGAGTAAGATGAGAATGCGGGTTCACGTGAAGCAACCCGTGAAACTAAGCAGCATGGGAAATGGTATTCAGGATGTTCGACGGGATCTGCCAATTCGTGTTAACTCCAACGGCGGGTGGTGCGATGCTGGATCTCGCGCCAGCATTGGCCGGACGGGCCCGGTCTGCAACTGTCCTCCTCGGTTCAGCCATAACCCTATCCCTATCGACGATGTCGGAAAACGTGGGGGAGGAGGCTAGACTACCAACGGGTGAAGAAGTGGAAGATGGTGAAATGGCGCGACATCACTCACGAAACTCTCTCTCTCTGGCTCCGGAAATGCTTCAGTGTTGGGTGGTCCTCGAGATCGAGTCTGTCGCATAAAACTATAATTTGAAATAAAATTAGCTAAACTATTCTAACAAATAAGCAAAACAAAACAAAATTAATTACAAGTAGCACACAAAGTAAGTCCTAACTCGAGTGGCTCTCAAAATGCCTAAAACCATGTCCCCGGAAACGGAGCCAAAAACTTGATGTGCGTTGGAAAACCCTCACAACTAAGCTTTAAATATAAAACGAAAATCCTAAACCACACACAACCGGAAAGTGTACTGGTCGCAAGTAGTATAGACCTAGGAAGTCCGAGTATCGGACACGTGGACACGTCAGAACGCTAATGATCACTAACCCTAGACACGACCTACCTTAGAATAATATTTAATTGATTTTTTGATTTCTTTTAAACTTAACTGAACTAACTAGACTGACTGACAAAAGTTACCTAAAATAGAAAACTTAATGACAAACTAACTGTGTTAACTTCGGATGGAGAAAAAACGTCTACCTAGGTCTGAATCAAACGGTAGGCCTGACAAGCTAATGGATTGGATGATATCTAGACACCGGTTCCTAAAAATTGACACAACTAAGGATCGCTCAGGCTCACTGGATCACCTCTCGGTCTCACTCAATAAACCCTAACTACCCTTAATCGGCTAAAACGACCAAACCGGGAAACAATTGTTAACGTGTTCTAATGCTGACTCACCTCTCGGTCTCACCAACACTCGACCCTAATGGCAATGAATACTACACAACCAAGGATAGAGGAACAATTCAACTTAAACCAAAATAGATCAACTAGTCGCTCAAAACACCTAAACCTGACAAGAAACAAACTCGCTCTCGCGCAATTCTTATTCTAGCATGCAAAGGCAATGAGACAACCCTAACTTCTTATCACCTCTCGGTCTCTAAGAAGGTGTTTAACCGCTGTACTTTAACCTCAAATTCATGCAACAAAACCCTACGGTTGTTCCTACCGCAAACAAACCCTAAACACAAATTCTAGAATCAAACAAGCACCGATCAATCAATACAAAACTAATCAACCGAGTTTATGCAATGAATCACCAAAATTTTCAGCCCTTAAACACAACCTATTTCATGTCTAAATCAAACTTTACAATAACAATTAAAGTCTATCAATCAAATAATCCATAAAACTCATCAAACATGAACAATTATCATCATTCCTAGGTAGAACCAACAAGATTAGCCTAACATACTTTTTGGACAGCAGCAAATACTCATTAAAATCACCAAATAACTCATACCAATCATCTCAAAAATCATTCAACAATTAATACTAATCAATAACAAGTCAATCTCTCAAGCAATTGCAAAACTAGTTAACAATTAAACAAGTATAAGAAAGTTGTTGAACAATGTTTAAAAAGAAAGGATATGGATGAATATGGGGCTGCTCCTTGCTGTCAAAAACGATGGTGAATCAATCCCGAGCTTCGGTTCTTACCTTCTTCTTCTTCCTAGCCGCCAACACCTCCTAACCCTAGCTTTCTTTTCTTTTTTTCTCTTCCTGCTGTTCTGATCGGCCAAGCTTAGGGGACTTAGGGTTTTTATTTTTTTTGTTATATCTTGATTAGTTTAAGACATGGGCTTGTATAACATGTAATCGGGCTGAGCCTTGAGTTGTTTCTTGAAATCTCATGCGTATAAGGCTCGTAAACTGCTCAAGAAGCTCGGTTTCTTCATTCTTTCACCCATAATCTACAAGATAAAAATTAATATGTAAAACCTATATAAAAAAAGTTAAAACATATAAAATATAATATAATACGTAGATAAAAGGTGCGGAAAATAAATGTGTTTTACAACACATCAGTGACCACTCCTAAGTACTCCCCAAGTGTGCCTCCACAATCAACAGCATTCATCTCAACCATCAACCAATCAGTTCCATCCAGTACAAGTTCGTTTCAAAAAGCAGTCGACAGTGCGGTTGCACAAGCTTTGAAGGCTCATGGAATCTCTTAATCAGAGCCTCAAACAAGTAAAAGCTCAAGCTACTGTGAAGCTATTCCCATGTTGAATTACTCAAACGTAACATTGGTTCAAGCTATCTTGTCATGTCATGAAAAGTTGATGCAAGGAAATCTGCTGCCAGCACAGTTTGAAATAGGTGATTTAAAAGACGTTAATCAAAAGGATCTCGAGAAGATGGACATCAAGTACCAGATGGCCATGGCTGTGCAAAGAGCCACCAACTTCATGAAGACGTATGGGAAAGACAGCTTCAAAGATTCTGATCGGAAGAGAATTGGTTTTGAGAAGGACAAGCTTCGATGCTACAACTGTGCTGAAATGGGTCACTTTGCTAAGGAGTGCACAAATCCTCCTAAACCAGCAAACGATATTCAAGTAACTGAGGTGACCGATGAGGAAAACTGCAAGTCAGCAGGAAAGAAGCATGAAGTGCACAAGCCAGACAACTCTGCTGAAAGAATAGGAGGTCATCCACACAAGGGTAATCAAAGTTCAACCTCAAGAGCCCTTGTCTCCAAATCAGAGGTCCAGACTATGGATTGGGATGATCAATTCCAGGAGCTGAACAACCCACTCAATCAAGCATGCATGGCTTCACAAATGAAGCTTCTTCATCTTCAGCTACTAGTTCCGGTGCATCACCCCTCGACAAGGTAAACCAAAATCTTTGCACTGAAGCTTGCGTAAATAAGGTTACATATTATAGATATCTTCAAGACGAAGTTTTGAAAGAGAATGCAAAAATTCGTCAATTGAATGCTGAATATGTTAAGGCTGACAAAATCTATGTTGAAAAGATTAAGACTCATCACGATGATGTTGCAAATCTTAAACTTAAAATTTTTCAAAAAGAGCATAATGTTATTTATTATAAGAACATAATTAATGATTTAAAAGATGAAATTGAAAAGTTAAAACTTGAAGTTTCTAATAAAAGGGAAAAAGAAAAACAAGTTGAAAGATTTGAAGCATCATCTGAGCAATTATATGACCTTATTGGAGCCCAGAGAAGTACTAAAGTTAAAGTAGGGCTAGGATATCATTATTCAGCGGTACCTCCACCAATGAATGATAACTGCACTAGCTTGCCCCACTTTAGTTATAATACTTCTCCTGAGGAAGAAATATCATACGGCGTTGGTAGAATACTAAAACTTGTGACATTTGTCCCTGCAGTGTCACAAACTGCTGCTCCAATTCAATCATTTGATAAATCTGACTTTGATGTGTCTTGTGAAGCAGGTGATGTAAACAATGGTGATTTTGGGAAGGTTAATCAAGGTTGTAAGCTAAATGGAGAGTTAGAAACTCGTTTTGAGTCTTGTGTGGGTCTAAAAAAATCAATTAACAATCCAATCTGTAATAAAGTTTGTGAATCTATGTTAGGAAGTCTTACGACAGGATCAAAAGCTGTATTTTGTGAAACCTCAAGTGATGAAATTTGTAAAAATGCTTGTAATGAAAGTGAATGTTCTTCATCTGATTCAGAGTGTGAAATAGTTTATGATGAAACAATTGAAGCCAAGGTTGACGAACAGACTAGTTCTAGCTGCTCATCAACTGATCATCATGTTGAGAATTTAAGAAAACAGAAAACAAATTTTAAGAATGAAAAACCAAGCACTTCCTGTAAATATGAGGCACTAAAGAAAATCTCTTTTTCTCATAATACAAATTACAACAATAGTTCTCAATATTATAATCAGTTTGATAATGCCTATTACTATTCTCAACAGAAACCTAGGCATTCAAATTATTTTGCTTCAAAATCTTCAAATGTTCATCATTATCAGACAGATACAGGTTACAGACAAGCTAACCCAACCACATCACCTTATCCCACATATCTTAGTGATCAAGATATCTAGAATTGCATC
Source organism: Bidens hawaiensis (assembly GCF_021521415.1). Classification (NCBI taxonomy): domain Eukaryota; kingdom Viridiplantae; phylum Streptophyta; class Magnoliopsida; order Asterales; family Asteraceae; genus Bidens; species Bidens hawaiensis. The sequence continues at coordinate 131,996 of NW_027497490.1, read as the reverse complement.
AAAAGAAAATGTTGCTTTGTTTGTGGCAATCCGTCTCATCTTGCAAGCATTGCAAGAACTGGCATAAGCAACAAAGAGACTTCAACAGTAAGTTTGGTCAGACATTTCCTAAGTATAATTCTCAAACCAAGAAAATGCCTAACCAAACTTACACTTCAGCTAGTGAGACAGATTTAAAAGCCAAAAGAACCGAAAAACCCAAGAAACCTTTCTAGCTAACCCAAAGGGAAAGGAAGCAGTTAGCGAAGGCGTCTGAAGCTGAAAAACCCAAAAAACCCTTCAAAAGTTTTCACCAAGGCAAATAAAGAAGATTTTATGGTTAAACCTAAACCAAAATGAAGGCAATCAAGAAAACCATTTCAAAACCGAGGAAATCATAATTCAAGTTCCTCGAGGGATTGCTCTTCAGATTCTGACTCACCAAAAGATTACATTTTAAGAAATCATAAAATTAAACTTGGTGATTTTGTGTTTAATTTCCCCAAGATAAGTACATCTCGGGAAACCCTCCACTAACTGGTTGTTCGTGTGTGTAGGGTCAGCCAGGACGGCCTGTCAACAGTATTTGGTACTTAGACAGTAGCTGCACCTGACACATGACAGGAGACGAGTCCCTGTTGTTCGACATCAAACCATTCGACGGCGGGCACGTTTCTTTTGTTGGTGACATTGGAGGAGAGATTACAAAGCGAGAAAAGGTCTCGAATGGTACTTTGGCATTCGATGAAGTCAATCTGGTGGAACAGCTCAACCACAACCTGCTCAGCGTGTCTCAAATCTATGATAAGAAATTCTCAACCCTATTTACAGAAAATGAATGTCTCATTTTAAAACCAGGTTTTAAGGTCCCTGAAGAATGGATTATGTTGCGTACTCCGAGGCACAATGATGTCTACATTCTGGACATGAGAAGCAATTATTCCATGCGTTCCACTTCTTGTTTGATGTCCAACGCCTCGGAGAACAATTCTTCATTATTGCATCGACGTTTGGGTCATGTCAACTTTAAGAACTTGAACAAGTTAGTTAAAGGTGACCATGTGAGGGGTTTGCCTGTTAAATCATTTCATTGTGTTGAAAAATGTTTATCTTGCTCAAAATGCAAACAGCACAAACTCCCTCACAGACCCAAAACTGTCAATTCCATAAATTCCACTCTTCAACTGTTACATATGGATCTCTTCTGTCCCATTCAACCAATGGCAATAGGTCGAAAAGCCTATTGTCTGGTTATTACTGATGACTTTTCGCGTTTCAGTTGGACATTTCTGTTAGGGCACAAGGATGAGACATCACAGTTTCTGCTCAGGTTTATCGTGTTGGTTGAAAATTAAACTGACAAGAACGTGAAGTGTATCAGAAGTGACAACGGCACAGAATTCTGCAACAAGGTGGTGAATGAATTCTGTCACAACAAGGGAATTATTCATCAACTCAGCGCACCTTACACTCCCGAACAAAATGGGGTGGCTGAAAGAAGAAACCGTACGTTGGTGGAAGCCGCTAGAACAATGCTCTCATATTCTAAACTACCATTGATTTTCTGGGGTGAAGCCATCAACGTTGCTTGCTTTACACATAATCGTGTACTTTTGAACAAAAGACTGAACAAGACTCCGTATGAAGTCTTCTATGGAATGAAGTCAAGGGTAAATTTCTTTAGAACGTTTGGATGCCCTTGTACTGTGCTCCAAACAAATGTTGCCACAACCTCCAAGTTCGCTGAAAAGGCGAATGAGTGCTACTTTGTTGGCTATTCCACTAACAAAAGTGCTTATCGCGTCTATCACAAGAAAACACGTGTGATCCTGGAGTCGTACAACATTGATTGGCAAGAATTAAACCCTACAGAAGCACACACCGGTCCAAATTGGATGTTTGACTATGAAGGACTGTTAAGGCAATATCGAGGAATGTACACTGTACCAGCTGCTTCTCCTGTTCCCACCGTTGTGACAACACCAGCTCAAGCTAAGGACGATCAGTCAATCTTAATGAATGTTGTTTTGAGAGGTCTGGAAGATGTTCAAGTAGATGCACCTGTACCAGTACTTAACGTTCCACCCGTGGCTAATCAACCAGTCCCGGTAATTGAAGTACAACCTTCTGCAGACTCTACTGAGATGCCCACTGTCGAGGACGCCTCCGATTCAGATACAGATTCGTATGTGTCTGCTGCCAATGTGGAGAATCTTGTTGAAAATGTCCAGATTGATCAACCGGTGGATCCTCCAGCAGAACCAAGTGTAATTGAATCTGTTCCTACACCACCCTATGAGGAAGAAAATCTTGGTAATGCTGAGGAGACCGATCAAGCAAACGTGCAGAATGAACAAGCTCAGAATGGAGCTTCTGGCAGCACCGACTCGACTTCAGTTCCAGCAATGGTTGTACCATTCTACGACAACCTATGGGAGGTTCCCATTGCACAGGAACACTTAGTTGATCAAGAAGAAGATGCAAGTGATCCTCAACCAAATTCTCCTGTCAATGTGACTGCTATATTTCATCCCATAGAGAGCCTGACCGTTCAGCTTGAGGCCATACCTGTCGAGCATGTCGAGCAAATTCCTCAGCTACCAATTCATCGTCGACATCCGACTGAGAACATCATCGGAGATCCGTCCGCTGGCATCCAAACACGCAGCACTTCCGATAACAGTAACAGATGTCTTTTTGCTTGTTTTATTTCACATGTGGAACCTGTTGATACACATTTTGTACATCTCAGTCTTTATCAGGGCATTAATGTATTTAGTATAAAGTATAGGTGTCTTAATGTAAATATGGCTAAATAAGCCATTCGCTCTAATGTAATGTTACATTCGTTACCCTGTAACGAATGTAACACATTCGTCTAATTGTAAGCTCATTCGTTAACCCAAATTAACGAATGAGATAACGAATGAGGGCTATTCGTTATAGGTTAAAGTATTAACGAATGAGGAGTTCATTCGTATGATTAATGTAACGAATGACACATTCGTTAACTGTTAAGTTAACGAATGTGGTCATCCCCTATATATATGATGTAACTTATTAAAGAAGTATAAGTTTTCAGTTCAGTGATCATTCTCTCTCGTTACTCTGTCAAATTGTCCTCTCCATAACGTATTCCAGCTTAATCGTATATCAATCAACATGTGTATCATTGTTATCAAGATTTAGATCCGTATCCAGGTTCATTCAAGTGGTATCAGAGCCATTGGATCTGATCTACGATACATAATCGTATTCAATTGATCAATTTTGAACATGAATTGATTAATTTTGTGAGTTAATTGAAGTTCAATATCAGATATAGGTGAAGTGTTAAATTGAACTTGAGTAAAGAAGGTTTGTGACTTCGGACATGGCTAGATAGGTTCGGATTTGGTTTTGGATTGTTTTGATATAAGTTTTAAGTAGTTTCAGTAAGATTCGGACGAGTTGGAAGTTGAAATTGGAAGTTTGAATCGTTGAAGACTTATTCATTAAGATGAAGTCTTATTCGTTAGGATGAAGCCTGATTCATTACACTGTTTACACTCATTCGCTAAGACCTAACCACTCATTCGCTTTAATTTCAATCTCATTCGTTCAATCTTATTCGTGAAGATCAAAGCTCATTCGTTTAACCTTATTCGTTAAGCCTGATTCGTTAAGCCACATACGTTAACTGTCATTCGTTAGCAAAATTTTTAACGAATATCCCATTCGTTAAAGTAATCAATTTTTAACGAATATTTCATTCGTTAAAGTATTAAATAATATCCTATTCGTTACCGGTTCATTCGTGTGAACAGTAAACGAATAAACTTTGAAAGTTTGTCATTTTAAATCCCTGAAGTTTATCATGGCTGCTCAGAATTCATCTTATTATGCGTTAGCATCACAAAATGTCTTATTACAACAGATGCTGACGATGGATAACGAGATTGGTAGTCATAATAAGTGTCCTAAGCTATTGAAACTATCAGACTTTGCCCGTTGGGAACCAAGATTACGTGCACATCTGGGATTCGTACATCCTAGCATTGTTCGTTTTCTTGATGATGTTTATGCTGCACCACTGATCGGTAATGACAATACAAGTTGGACTCCGAAACCTTTTAAGGATTATGAGACACATGAGTTAAAGGACTTTGAAAGTGAAACGAAAGCATATTCTACCTTCACTATAGCTTTACCGGAACATATTTTTCATCAATATAGTACAATCAAAGTCTGTGCTTCACTGTTTACTACCTTGAAAACGAGAAGTTTGGAAAATACTCTCGAAAGCAAGAAGACTTTGGTGAAATTTCAATTCAGATTTTTTATCCTGATGAAAAATGAAACTGTAGAAGAAATGATCAACCGTTTCAGCCATTTGATTGTTGAAATGTCATCTGTTGATCTTGAGCCAACTGAACAAGATAAGATTGATACTTTAAAGAATGCTTTACCTACAGATTATTCAACTTTCTTGTTCGTGCTTAAAGAGAACGGTTTCTTTCATAAACCTAAACTGACTGCTGTACAATTCATTAACAAGATCGAAGAAAGGGAATTTGATCTTAAATGTCAATCTACCTTGAAAGAAAATCAAAATCAGCAGTTATCAACTCAGAATCCATTACTTTATGGTGGTGCATTACCGGCAAACAATGCAACAAGCTCAGTGCCTATTAATGCATTCTTTGCTCAATCTCAAGAGGGTCCTAACGTAAACAATTCTCCTAATGTATGTTTCATGGCGAGTGGTGCAACTGGAAACTCAAATGCTCATACTTCAAGCCTACCCAAGGTTAATTTACAAGAAGCTGAACAACAGTTCGCTTTTGTATGTGCATTCATGACTTCATATGAACAACTAGTGGGAAGTAAGATTGCTACGAGTGATCTCACAGATGAGGACTATGATCAAATCGACCCAGATGATCTTGATCTTATGGATTTGAAGTGGAACATGGCCATGATTGTTCGAAAGGTTAAAAGATTCATGCAACGAACGAGAAAAGATCTTCCCACGTTGAACAAAAGGGTTGGATTTGATAAGTTAAAAGTCAAATGTTATAATTGCAGTGAATTTGGCCATTTTGCCAAAGAGTGTGACAAGCCGAAGAAAGATTTTTCTGGCTCACGTAATTCTGACCGTTCTTCTACAAAGTCTTCATCCGGAGGAGATAAAAGTAACACTACTGGCTCTGGTGATCAAGAAAAATCTCCAGTTACTCAAGCTTTATTGGTAAATGATGGAGTTGATTGGTCTCAGCGTTTATTGGGAAACCAGACAAACGTTGCTATCGTTGAGCCTGTGGAGAATTTTGAGGATGCAAGTAGCGATAATGTATTAGAAGGTAATGATTCTTCTGACTCAGAAACTGACAGTGATCAATCTCTGTCATCTTCACAAGAGTTATCTCCTAAAGAAACTGCATCTTATGCCTGCATGGCTAAGATTGATGAGGTATGTCTTACACCTCAAAGTAACGTAAATGAATCTGCATCAATAATGGTGGATTGTTCTGAGTGTGCTGTGTTAAAAGCCAAACTTGAAACAGCATTAACTCAAAACAATACTTTTACTAATGATTACTTTACGATCAAGGAATGCTATAAGCAGAAAACAAAATTGCTTGAACAAGCTAATCTGAAAATTCAGAAACTATCAGATAATAATCATGATCTTAAAGCAAAGGTTCATTGTAAAATTATTGAAGTGGATCAACATTTAAAGGAGATTCTTTGTCTTCGAACTTGCATTTCCAAACTCGAACAAGAAAAAATGGAATTAAATCATAAACTCAGTAAATTCAGAGATTCTTCTTTTCTGTTGAATGAGATAATTGAGGTTAATCATTCACACAGAAAGAACGGAAAAGCAGGTTTGGGATACGTTGAAATTCCTCCTCCATTTAATCAGGATTACAGTAGCATTCCTAAGGCAGAAAATTCTTTAAATATGCCTACTGTTAAACCTGAAAATGTTGAGTCATGTGAACCGACTCGTGAACCAGTTATTATTGAAAGCAAAAAGGTGTTTACCAAAAATGAAATGGACGGTTCAATTGAGGAGTTGACTGAAACAGATATGATTGTTAAAAATAAGGACATTCCAATTGATAATCACATTCTGTGTGAACCAGAAGATTTTGAAAAAGTTGTTTATGATGCAAAATCTTCAAATGTTTCTTTAAACAATTCAAGTGTTCCTAACGAGCTTCCTAAAGTAATTCCAAAGGAACATGTTAATGTAACTTCCACAGACAAGCTTTCAGTATCTGATGAGGAATTAATGCAATTTATTAATCCTCCACTGAAAACTTCAACTGGAAAAGTATTTAAATTAAAAGGTCTCTCAAAAGTGTTCTCAGACAAAGAAGTTCCATTGAATCTTCTTAAACCAGAATTGATTGAAAGTGTATTTCAAGATGAAACTACTCAAATGACTGAACTTGAGAGGAAATTTCTTCAATCAAAAACTAGTAATGTTAAAAAAAAAACAAATATTTTTAAACCTATAAAATTCATCAAATAGTCAGGTTTGGAAAATTCATCGAATTTGACAAATCTTGAATTTTACAAAACGAAGAAAGGTTTAAAACATGAGTCATCAAAGAAGGTCACTTTTGAGACACCTAAATCTGATAATCTGAAAACTTTGTTATCACAACCGACCGGTACATCATCACAACGAAGTTTAGACTCTCTACTATGTTTCAAGTGTGGTGAACCGGGTCACGTTTCAAGACAATGCAAAGCAAAGATCGATAATATAAAAAATTATTCAACTTGCAAAACGAATGATTTTTCTAACATAAAATAAAATCAAGTTGATGATTCTTTGATAATGTATTCAAACATCAATCCGAGGAAAGTTATTCGGGTTGATGCACTTAATGTATTGAACACATGTGTTGACCGTGCTCAACCCATTTTTTCAAACACAGATTCGGGAAGAATCCGTGATGGTTATCTTAAGAAGAAATCTAAAAAAACTACCACTTATTCTCAAGTACCGAATACGTGTGTTAATTTATTAAGTTCTCTAAAGGTTTCAAAGGGAGAGCCCAAGACTGAGGCTTGGGCTGCCTTTTTGAACTAATCATTTTACTTGATTACGTAGGGTACATCTAGGTCCGTATCAACTCAAAAATGGATATTGGATAGCGAATGTTCTCGGCATATAACCGGTAACATAGACCTTCTGCACAACATTAAAGATATTCAAGGGGGTTATGTGGCGTTTACTGGTAATCAAGGAGGGATAATTACAAAAGAAGGAAAAGTTTCAAACGGTAGAATTACGTTTGAAAAGGTTAATTATTGTGAAAAGGTGGATCACAATCTGTTGAGTGTTTCACATATTTGTGATAAGAAGTTTACCACCATTTTTACCGACAAGGAATGTGTTATTCTTCAACCAGGATTCACAATCCCAGAAGACATGGTTGTCATGAGATCACCTCGATCAAATGATATTTATGTACTTGACATGAGTTACAATATCAAAGTTTCGCCCTCATCTACTTGCTTCGTGTCTAAAGCAACGGAAAAAGATTCTATTCTTTGGCATAGACGCATGGGACATATTCACTTAAGAAAAATGAAATTTTTGATGACAAATGATTTAGTGAATGGTGTATCCCTCAAGAACTTCAAATTTAATGATCATTGCATTGCATGCAAGAAGGGGAAACAAAAGAAGAAATTACATCCAACCAAATCACTAAACGATATCGTTACTCCTCTAGAACGACTTCATATGGATATCTTTGGTCCAGTGAACCGTGCAAGCATTGCTGGAGATTTTTATTGTTTGGTTGTGACGGATGATTTCTCTCGTTATTCGTGGGTGTTATTTATGGGATCGAAAGATCAAACTCCTGTGCTGATTCAAAACCTTATTACAAAGATCGAATCACTTTACAACCTGAAAGTGAGACGAATTCGTAGTGATAATGGAACTGAGTTCAGAAATAATGTATTGGATTTCTTCTGTATACAGAAAGGAATTCATCGGGAATTCAGTGCACCTTATGTTCCTCAACAGAATGGTGTGTCTGAGCGAAAGAATCGTACGTTGATTGAAGCTGCACGTACAATGCTGGCTGATTCAAAGCTACCTGTTCAATTCTGGAACGAAGCTGTGAATACTGCTTGCTACACATTGAATCGTGTACTAACGGTAAAGAAGCTCAAGAAGACTAGTTATGAGCTTCTACATAATTGTAAACCAAACTTAAAGTATTTGGAACCACTTGGGTGTCCATGTACTGTGTTGAAGAAAGATGTTGGAAAGTTCGATGAGAAAGCTTTTGAAGGTTATTTCTTGGGTTATAATTCTCCGAAGAAATGGATTTTCAATCTTTCTTCTGGTTGTGTAGAGGAATGGTATCACGTTGATTGTCAAAGTTACACTACTCCACCAACTGGTACAGGACCCGATTGGATGTTCGATTACGATCGATTATTTAATTCATTTACATCAACAGTTACTGATATACCTGAAGATCTCGTTAGATCGTATTTGGAGGATCAATGTCTTCCAAATCCAAGGTTTTCCTCGGTTGATGCTAGTGACTCTCCTAATGTATCTGAAATGTCAAACGATGCTTCTGAATTTTCCGATGATGCTGATTTTGTTGATTCATCGTCTGTAATGGTAGATGACACTCAAGAACCTACCGAGCCTATTCTAATCAATGATGATTCATCATCTGTCTCTTTAGACACTGCGAAGGAGAATATTACTAATTTGGGTAATAATGTATCTGTTCCTGCGAATCCTATTTTACGGATTCATTCTCAACATCCACAAGATCAGATAATTGGTGATGTAAACGACGGGGTTCGCACAAGGCACCAATTGGCAAACATATGTGACGATCAATCTGATCATAATGTATCTCCTACTAAGGAATCGATTGTTTGTGCTTATGCGGATTTGCACTCTTTGGGGTTAGTATCGCACAATATACCTGCTTTTTATCACAGATAGAACCAACAAGTGTCGAAATGGCACTCAAGGAACCATCATGGGTTGAAGCTATGCAGGAGGAGCTGCAACAGTTTGTTAGACTGGGTGTATGGGACTTAATCGACAAACCCGATCGCGTTAAAAAGGCGATTCCTACAAAATGAGTTTTTAAGTGCAAGAAGGACGATCGTGGGGTTCTCGTGCGAAATAAGGCGCGTTTGGTCGTTCTTGGTTACAATCAACAGGAAGGCATAGATTATACAGAAGTGTATGCTCCGGTGGCACGACTGGAGGCTATACGAATATTTCTTGCCTATGCAGCCTACAAAAACTTCAAAATTTATCAAATGGATGAAAAATCGGCATTCTTGAACGGAGCAATTCATGAAGAAGTGTACGTGAAACAGCCTCCTGGCTTCGAGGATCAAGACTTTCCTGAGCGTGTTTATCGTTTAAACAAAGCTCTGTATGGTTTGCATCAGGCAAGAGGGGAACTGTGGATTGTACGTTATTTTACAAGAATATGGGTGATGATCTGCTCCTCGTCCAAATTTACGTGGACGATATTATTTTTTGGTTCGACAAACGATAGTTTATGCAAAGACTTCGAGAAAACAATGCAGACAAAATTCGAGATGAGTTCGATGGGAGATATGAGTTTCTTTCTGGGTTTGCAAGTTCACCAGTCTGACGCCGGGATCTTTATCCATCAGACAAAATATGTGAACAATGTCTTGAGACGATTCAAGATATCCGATGGCAAAATTCCCTCTACTCCTCTTCCCGTGGGTCACAATTTATCACCGGATGAATTGGAGGATACTGTAGATCCGACCCTATATTGAGCTATGATTGGATCACTCATGTATTTGACTGCTTCTCGACCGGGCATTATGTTTGCTGTCTGTTTGTGTGCTAGGTATCAATCGAGTCCCCGAGTGACTCACCTGGCAGCAGTAAGGCGTATCTTACATTACCTGCGGGGAACTCCAGACATCGTGTTATGGTACCCCAAAGATGACAACTTTGATCTCACCGCCTTTACTGACTCGGACTATGGAGGTTGCAAGATCAATTTCAAATCGACAACGGCGGGATATCAATTCTTAGGAAACCGGCTTGTTTCCTGGCAGTGTAAGAAGCAGACAACGGTCTCAACTTCAACAGCCGAAGCGGAGTATGTGGCGGCCTCGAGTTGCTGTTCACAGGTTCTCTGGATCCAGCAACATTTGCGGGATTACGGTTTGAAGTTTCTTACTACTCCTATTTTTATTGATAATTCTGCTGCAATTTCTATCACCAAAAATCCGGTTCAACATTCAAAAACAAAACATATTGAAATCCGTTATCATTTTATTTGTGATTGTTATGAAAAGAAATTAATATCAATTGATAAAATTCATACGGATTTTCAAAAGGCTGACCTTTATACTAAAGCTTTTGACAAAACGCGTTTTCAATACTTGATTGGTATAAATGGTTTAAAATCTTTCACAGAAATTCAAAAGCTTGGTTAGATCATTTTTTTTGTTTTGTTTGTTATTTCACTTTTTACTGTTTTTAGGGGGAGAAAATAGAAAAATAGAAAAATACAAAAATAGTGTGGTTTCGTTTGTACAGAAAAATTCTATAAAATCCAAAAAAACATTCAAATATTGAAAATTCCAAAAACATTGAAAAATGCTCCTCAAAATTGAGTTTTGAAGCAAAAAAGGAAGATGATAGTACATTGACTTAGCGGTCCTAACACATGAATAAAGTAGACTAAAAGGTGTTGTAAGATCAATTGCATGATGTGTATGATAGGCTTAACAGATCGCATAAGTGCTGAAAAGATATAAACCTAAATGCTTGCCAAATCTAGTGGTGCTACATCTTGATGCATAGTTAATATCTGTATTAAATATCAAAAGATTTTAAGATTGCTGTGTGTGCATGCGTTCATTTTTTAAGACAATTCTGCTTTATTTTATTTTTAATTTTGCAAAGAAATTCAACTTTATTTTTTCTTTATTTTTATTCAAATCTTGGATTCTCTCCTGCGCGATAAGATTATCTGACCTGAGGGTTAAGATTTGGATATTCTGCTTTATTTTCTTGGTGTTTCGTACAAGCTTTGGATCTCCTATGCGTATACTATAAGCACAAATGTGTGAAAGTCATGTATCGAACTGGAGGTTAAGGCTTGTACAACTTCAACTTATTTTTATCTTTTTATTTTGTTAAAATGGAACCTTATCTGCGTGTAGTAATACCGATCTTAAGGGAAAATTTTAATTTTCTGCTTTATTATCTGTTTATTATTTTTGTATGAGTCACAGCAAATCAATTCAAAGAAAACTGAAAAACGTACATGTGAAATTCACCGTATAAGAGATATGAAACTGTGTCTGACAGGTGGGGTACACATAAGATTTGTGCTTAATTGAACTTTAAAATGTATCGTAAAGTTACGGATGGATCTGTCTAAAGTTTAAAGTGGACAATTATATCTGCAATAATCCTTGGGTTACGTGCATAATAATGTCAAAATTGAAGTGTAGTCTAGGACGTTATTAGTCAATATGATTCCCTGCTCAACTCACAAAATATGTACTGCTTTTCATTTACTGCTATTTGAAAAATTTTCAAAATATACAAAAAGATTTTATATTCTTTTTATATATTTTTTTCTTCTTCTTTAGTTTCGATTTGCCAAGCTAGCGAATTAATCATTGAGAAAATAAAAAAGAGTTAAACCCCGGAACAAAATTTGAAGTTAAATCGTACTTAACGTATTTTCAATTGGTAACAATTGATGTTTTTAACGTAAAAATCCGTTTAAATTAATTAGTACCGATGTTTGTTGATCGGGAAGTCTAATGTATCCAATTAAAACCTAATTTGGATTTAATTGATTAATTTAATTCATTTGAAAAACCTAATTTGGTTTTTAATGATTATTTAATTTTGTTAAAGAGTATTGGTGATTCGTTAACATGTTTAACGAATGTAAGGCCATTCGTTATTTAAATGTAACGAATGAGTTATCTCATTCGCTATATAGACATTCGCTTCCATTGTGCATAACGAATGGAAGACATTCGTTTAAAAATTTAACGAATGTGAATGGTTAACGTATTATTCGTTAAAGGTTAACGAATGACTTAGTTAATCGTTAAAAACTTAACGAATGAGAGAAGATTCGTTAAAAATTTTAACGAAAGTGATCTCACCATTAACGAATGAGTTCATTCGTTAGTTCAAATTTTGAACGAATGACCTCGATTCGTGTGAAATTATTGGATATAATCCGTAGGTTAGACGAATGACGGTTCATTCGCCTATTTCCTATTTCGTCGTCTTCTCTAAACGAAACTCTGCCAAAATTTCACCAGAATTCTTTGCTTGCACATTAGCCTTATTGATTGATATCTTTGGCTTCAGCAGGTAATGGCGATCCTAACCATATTATTTTCATGGAATTTCATCAGTGTTTTGAGTGTAAATTGCCTTAGTAAAGCAATGACTATTCATCGATAAATTGATTGTTACTGAAATGCTTAATTGAATCATCATTGGCCTAAAAATCATTGGTTTACATACATGCATCTGATTTCCGAACATGTTTAGTCTGATTATTTGTTAAAATGTTTGGAATGTTTGGAATATCAGAAGTTTAATCGATGCATATCGTCGGATTTGACTTTGATTAGTCAAAATTGATTATGATTTGACTCCTGGGTTAGTCAAATAGTCTGATTCGTTATCTTTATAATGAATGTAACATGATTCGTTAATGGATTAACAAATAACTATCTGATTCGTTAATGTAACGAATGGATAGTTAAATTTCATAACGAATCAGATTTGATTCGTTAAATGATTCTAATGAATCTGAGTTATTCGTTAAACTTGATTCGTTACTTGTAACGAATAGGTTAATGATTAACGAATGTCTCTTTTAATGTATAACGAATGTCACATTCGTTTAAAGTTTTTAACGACTGTGATAGTCATTCGTTAATATGTTGATTATTTTGTAATATTTTATTTATATATTGTTTTCTACAGATATGGCACTGTCTTTGAACAAGAGCCACAACATATGTGCATTTGTAGAGCCGAAATTTGAAAATACTCCTATCTTTGGGGGTATGATTCGTTTTCTCATCCGCTCGAGAATCTACAAGGCCATCTCTACCCGAACAGTTGTATATCAGAAAATTATTAGGGAATTCTGGAATACTGCCAGCTTTAATGAAGCAGAAAATCAGATAGAAGCAGTTGTTCAGAATAAGCGGGTTGTGATAGATGTTGGAGTTATTCGAGACTCACTGGGTTTTCATGATACTATTGATGATAGGTGTGAGTTTGATCGAGTGTTGATAAGAGGATTATTCGGCCGAGTAAAGTATAATGGAGATTTAGGTAAATCAATGTACAACAAAGCGAACTTGTGTGAACAATACAAGTATATGCTTCATGTTCTTATACATTGCCTGGGTGGTCGGAAAGGAGGTTTCGACGAGTGTAGGGTGATGTTACAATCTGCTTTCGTAGCCCTAGTGCTGAATAAACCATTCAATTTCTCTGAATTGGTTTACTATCATCTGAAGGAGAATATCACTAGCAGACACAAAATCTTAATGTATCCTCGTTTTCTACAAATGATGATCAACGACTTGGTGCCAGACTTGAAGAAAGATCAAGCTGATGTTATGAAGCTTGAACACATGAACGAAGAAACTATAAGACGGTTGAGATCTTATAGAGGTCAGAGTTTGGAAGATCGACCAAGGTATAAACGTTTGATTGGTCATTTAGCATATGTTGATTATGTCGCGCCATCTAATGATCGTTGATTCATGACGATTCCGATTCGGAACGTGAAGATGGTAATGGTAATGACGGTGGAGATGATGGTGGTGATGGTGGTCCAGGACCACAAGCTGAGTTAAATTATGACCAGAAGCGTAAGCGTAAAGGTAAAGAACCAATGACAGAAGAAGGGGAGAAAGTCAAGAAACAAAGAGTTAGAAGGGGTTCGGTTATTGAGATACCAAGCCAGCCTTTTGTACCTTCTACTGCTGTTTCTACTCCTATTATTTCTTCTACTGCTTCTCCAGTTCCAGGTGCACAGATTCCACGATCTCCTACTCCTAATATTATACCAGATTTTCCTCGTTCTCCAACACCTGTGCAAATGCCTACGTCTCCAATGCCTCCAACTCTTACTACTATGAGGCCTGATATTCAGTTTGGAGATATATTACATAATGTATTGGCACAGATGCCTACACCGCAGCCAACTACACCTGTTACTCCTGTTACACCTATACCGTTGCCGAGGCCTGAGCATTCCTTTATGACATTCAGTCGTCCTCAGGGTCCTATGCAACCAATACATCCTAATTTTTATCTTATGGCTCCTCACGCTCAATGGTTTCATATGATGAATCTGTTTCATTTACAACACACACAAATGCAAGCAGATCGAGCTGCAAATGAGCTAGCGCAACGAAACTTACTGAGACATCTTCTTACAGCTCAGCGTGATAATAAAGAACTTCGAGCCCTTGTTAGAGAGGTTAGACAAACAAGAGGAGATTGTTCTTCAACTGACATGCAAAGAATATGAATTAAAGAAGTTGAAAAATAATGAAGATGACCAGGATGGTACAGGGGGTGGGGTAGATCAGCAACCGGGCAGAAGTTCTACACCGTCGGCGGGTAATAAGACTGATGCTGGTGTTGGTGGTGGATCAAAAGCGAGTAATCTACAGATTGTTCCATATAAAGATTACATGAGAGCCAAGCCAATAGATGTTATTCCGGCTAATATGCTTCTGTTTGTAGGAATGGATGGGATTGTTTACAGTATGGTGAATGCTGATGAGATCGAAGAAGGTGAATTTGTTGATCATTCGTTAACAAAAGAACAAATTGCCTTACTTCTAGATCTAAATGATGATGAGATTGAGGAATTAGGTAAAAATGTGGATGTGGAGATGCAAGATCGTACTGATACAGGTATTCCTCATGGGAATGTACCTGATTTTACTGATACAGGTATTCCTCATGGAAATGTACCTGACTTTGAAGACGTGGAAGTGGAAGATGTTACTACTGAAGATATCCGGAGTTTTACACAGATAATAACAATGATTCGGGTATTCCATTCTTTACAACTGAGCATTTCAAAGCAGCAGAATGTCGATTACAGGAGGATAAAGTTAAGTTAAAAGCTGCTGAATCGAGCTATGTGTCCACTACAGAGAAGAAGAGGAAACGTGCTTTTGATGGTATGTTTGAGCATAACGTTGAAAAGATGAATAAGATGATCGAGACTTTCAGATATTATGACCGAGAAGATGTGAAAGTTGAGAAAGCTCGAGAATCTGCATACCAGATGAAGAAGTATAAGCCTGCTAAAGACGTTAAAGGTGATATGGTGGCATAGCAGTACGATTCAGATCTTAAGGTATATATCGTTAAGTGGGAGCATGGTATTTATTATTTCAAACACCCACACGATATTTTATCTATACCTCGGTGGTATTTACGAACCTTAGCTAATCGTCCGTTTGTTAATCGTGGAGAAGATAAATGGGATAGCTGGTTCTACAGGCAGTTATTACATGAAACCCGTTTTGGTTTCAAATTATTCCAGCCTCAGGTGCCGACTCATAAATATATTGATGAGATAGATACACACACGGGATGGAGGAAGTTAATCATAAAAGTGAAGCCGCCGAAGACTATGAAGAGGGTTCCGATGAAGATATTCCCTCAGAGTTTCTACACCTCATTTAATTATTGGTATTATGATAATCGTACAGGTGAAGCGGTTATTGGTTATGGCCAGGGGTCACACACGAAGACGTTACGTGTAATTGATCCAATGTGGCTGGTCAATCTATCTGAGTCAGACAACGACGCGTTGTTCACAAGTCAGATCAGATTTGCTAATGTAAAGGATTATGATCTTGCTATGCAATTTCAGAGAGTGGTTCGTGTTTGCTACGCTTACAAGATTCATAGCTGCGTTGATTGGAAGACAAAGATGTTTCAACGCTAAAGTATGATAAAGAGCTAGAGACGAGGGGGAGTTTGTTGATACACGTTTTGTACGTCTCAGTCTTTATCAGGGCATTAATGTATTTAGTATAAAGTATAGGGGTCTTAATGTAAATATGGCTAAATGAGCCATTCGCTCTAATGTAATGTTACATTCGTTACCCTGTAACGAATGTAACACATTCGTCTAATTGTAAGCTCATTCGTTAACCCAGATTAACGAATGAGATAACGAATGAGAGCTATTCGTTATAGGTTAAAGTATTAACGAATGAGGAGTTCATTCGTATGATTAATGTAACGAATGACACATTCGGTTAACTGTTAAGTTAACGAATGTGGTCATCCCCTTTATATATGTTGTAACTTATTAAAGAAGTATAAGTTTTCAGTTCAGTGATCATTCTCTCTCGTTACTCTGTCAAATTGTCCTCTCCATAACGTATTCCAGCTTAATCGTATATCAATCAACATGTGTATCGTTGTTATCAAGACCCAAGGACTACAAGGTTGCACTGAAAGAGAACTCCTGGGTTGAAGCCATGTAAGAAGAGCTGTTACAGTTCAAGAAGCTGAATGTTAGGAGACTAGTGAAGAAACCAGAAAATAAGAAACCGATTGGAACGAAGTGGGTATTCCGAAATAAGAAAGATGACAAGGGGTGATCATTAGAAATAAAGCCCGGCTTGTTGTGCAAGGTTTTTGGCTACGTGAAGGTCTTGATTATGATGAAGTCTATACACCGGTAGCCAGATTATAAGCAATTCGTATCTTTCTGGCATACGCCTCGTACATGAACTTCAAAGTGTATCAAATGGATGTGAAGACTGCTTTCTTGTACGGGAAAGTAAAAGAAGAGATCTACGTCAGTCAACCTCCAGGTTTTGAAAATCCAAATCATCCTGATCACGTATACTGACTTGACAAAGCACTTTATGGTCTTCACCAAGCACCTCGTGCATGGTATGCCACACTGGCCGATCATTTAGTGAAGAATGGATACAAGAGAGGAATCGTTGATTAAACTCTCTTTGTCAAGAAGGTCAAGGGTGATCTGATTCTGGTGCAAGTTTATGTTGATGACAACATTTTCGGGTCCACGAATGAGAATCTGTGCAAGGAGTTCTCTGAGGTTATGCATCAGCGATTTGAAATGAGTTCCTTAGGGGAGATGACTTTCTTCCTGGGCTTACAAGTTGAGCAAAAGAAGGACGGGACTTTGATTCACCAAGAAAAGTACGTTCACGACATTGTTCAGAAATTTGGTTTCAAGGACTCAGCATCTTTCATGACTCCAATCGCTATGCCACCTGTTCTCGCTCCTGATCCATCGGGAAAACCAGTCGATCAACATCTTAACAGATCAATGATTGGTTCCCTGATGTATCTCACTACAAGCAGACCGGACATTATGTTCCATGTTTATCAGTGTGCCAGATATCAGTCTGACCCGAGAGAATCCCACATGACGGCTGTCAAGCATATTTTTAGATACTTGATGGGTAGACCACGTTTGGGTCTTTGGTATCCAAAGGAGTCACCCTTGGAACTTTATGCTTACACCAACAGTGATTATGGGGGGATGCAACTTGGACAGAAAGTCAACATCTGGTGGATGTCAATTCCTGGGAGATCGGTTGATCTCATGGCAGTGCAAGAAATAAGTCACCGTGTCCACCTCCACAGTAGAAGCCAAGTACATTGCCGCATCCAGCTGCTTCTCTCAAGTGATATGGATCCAGCATCAGCTGCTGGATTACGATTTGAATTTCTATGGATCCACAATCAAATGTGATAATGAGGCGGCCGTTGCTATTGTTAAAAACCTGGTCCAGCACTCAAAGACTAAGCACATTGACATCCGAATACACTTTATTCGTGATTGTCATGATCGCAAGCTCGTCGACATAAAAAGGGTTCATACTGACTATAACTTTGCAAATCTCTTTACTAAAGCTTTTAGTCGTGCCTGATTTTTGTTTCTCGTTGAGTCATTGGGCATGATTTCTTTTGAGTAAAATTTATCTTTGTTTTTAAAATTGTAAATATTTTTCAAATATGTCACAATTTTAGAGGGAGAAAATGAGTAAACTTTAACTCACCAAAAAGATTTTAAATTTACTCTTAGTAAAACAAAAATCAAGTCATTTGACTTAACAAAAAGATTTTAATTTTTATATATAATATTAATTTCATCTTTACTCCTATTTAAGAAAATCTTAAGAAAACTCTAAAAATTTTGTCCCGTTTAGAAGGAGCTCTTTCATAGAAGGGAGTCGGCCAGTTTTAAATTTTTTCAATTAAGAACTTGATCCAACCATGTGGAAAGTGATAGTACATTGGTATGTATTGATCCTAGCAAGTCAAAAGAATAGAACAAAAGGCTAAAAAGTCATTCATTGATGTGTAGATAGGCTTGACAAACAAGTAAGTGTTGGGTAATATAAACTTAAACTACTATCGTTGCTAGTGGCTACACGTTTAAGAAGCGGTTGCTTGATTCCATTTAAGTCATATTAATGAAGGATGAAATGTAATTACACATGTCATACCCAAGCCTCTCTTTACCTGATCACAGTGGTCTTATGAAAGTCAGTGTCAATTTTAATTTTCATTGAGTCAAGAAAAGAGTCAAGTAAAACGTCAAGAAAAGCAAGAAAAAGAAAATAAAAACAGTGAGAAAAACAAAATAAAAAGAGTCAGTCCTAGGAATTTTAACTTCTGCTTTATTTCTTCATTTATTTTCGACTCAAGCCTTGGACTTTCTACATTTGTAGTCATACAAGATCTGATTGTTAAGGCCCTGAGTCTTCTACTTTGTTTTATTTTCTTTCTTTTGTTCAAGCCTTGTACTTTCTCTGCGCGATAATATGGTATTTTCCGACCTGATTGTTATGGCCTAAACTTCTGCTTTATTTTAATCTTTCTAGATCGAGTCAAGTGTGCAAAGCACAAAGTGTCATGTGTATAGTGTACAATAAGTCAAGTATGTTAATAAGAGTACTTTGATCAACTAAGAAAGGTTTAAGTCAAGTTGAGGTGATATGTTAACACAAAGTAAACCCGAGATATGATGGAATCAGTAACATGTCTGATTAAGTGGGGACCACATAAGCATCGTGCCTAATTGAACTTCAAATGTATCACTTTAACATCAAAACACTTGTTAAGTTAAAAAGGTGGACAATATCTACAGTCGATGATAAATTTGTGTCACAATAACTTCAAAATGGAGACGTGATCTAGGGCTTTGCAAATCAATATGATTCCATTTCAAGATCGTTCTTTGTAAATTAAATAAAGAAAAGAACTATATAAATTAATTTAATATTATCTTCATCTAAAGTTTTTGTTTATTTTGTTTTTGTTTTTGTTTTCTAAAATTTTTAAGTACTTGTACATTTAAATATTTTAAGTTTTAATTTTAATTTTTAATTTTATTTTTATTTTATTTTTATTTTATTCTCATTTTCATTTTTATTTTTATTTTTATTATTATTTTATATTTATGCTTATGTTAAGAGATCGTTAGTGCAAAGTTTAATAGTAACGGACCGACAAAAGAAAACTATAAAAATTAAACAAGTGTTTGGATTCGGTGAGTAAATGTTCTTCGGGTTTGAAAATGTAAAATCTTTTTAAGACCGAGGTCTGAGAGTGTATTTTCGGTGAATACTGGCGATGTTTTGACCTTATAGCGAGATAGGTTGACCCTATATAAGAGGGAAATCTAAAATATCTTTCACTATTCACCAAACACTTTTACTTTTCACTCTCTCTCTTCTCTCTCATCTCCAAACCTTTAAACCCTTAACTTTTCAAATTCTTCAACGATCCGACCCTCATTATCAATTATGCCTTTGAAACCAGATCATGCTCCTTCGATATAACATCATGAACATCTCAATTCATCCTTTCATCTGTGTTTCTGGGTTCTCTTGGATCAAGACGGCGGTTCTTATGAACCGTCGGCTAGATCTAAGACAGATCTCATGATTTTTGGTGTTCTCATGGTCTTAACATGTTCTTAGGACCTTAGATTTATGTTTATCATCATTATTTATTAGTTTTAGATTTGATTTTGTACAGTTTGTAGTTATAGGGTTTGTTCATGGGTTCAATTGACCAAGTAAACCAAAGTGTTTCAGGTTCAAACTTTCCAGAAACCCAATTCGGGTCTAGGCGACACACACGAAATGAACAAAAGATCAAAAAGGACAAAGTGAAACTTTTTCGCATGAAAAAGCTTTTTCACTTCGCTTGGGTTCATGTGAAGCGAAATAAAGTCACTGCTTCGCTTCGCTTGGTCTTATGCGAAGCGAATGGGATTTCTGTTTTGCTTCGCTTGGGTTCATGCGAAGCAAAATGAAGTCTCTGTTTCGCTTCGCTTGGGATCATGCGAAGTGAAACAAATCTGTTTCGCTTTGCTTGGTTTCATGCGAAGCAAAATGAAGTCTCTGTTTCGCTTCGCTTGGGATCATGCGAAGTGAAACAAATCTGTTTCGCTTCGCTTGGGTTCATGCGAAGCGAAATGAAGTCTCTGTTTCGCTTCGCTTGGGTCCATGCGAAGCGAAATAAGTCCATGCGAAAAAGTCTTACTTAGCATTTTTTTTTCAGACTAATATCCGTTGGACTATATTGAACTATTGAACTGTTTGGATTCACAGACTGTTTTGGACTTGAACTTTGTACATATTAGAATCAGGAACCTATAAATAAACTAAAATTAACCTATTAACTTATTAAATCTAAAATGTAAATAATTAATTTATTGTAAAATTAACTAAGTTAGGTAATATGTAAATACTTAAGGCATATGTATAAAACTTATCTCGTTTATGCTTTTATCTAATGATGATTCTCATGATCTTGTGGTATTAATTTCAGAGATAATCAATTTTGTGCTCTTGAGCTTCCAAAGTCTAGAAAGGACAAAGCGTTCACATCTGATGTGTTGTAAAACACTCGTATTTTTCGCACGTTTTATCTACGTATTATATTATATTTTATATGTCTTAACTCGTTTTAGATAGGTTTTACATAATTTTATTCATATTGTAGGTTTTGGGTGAAAGGAAGAGAGAAATCGAGCTTTTGGAGTAGTTTACGAGCCTTTTACGCATACGTTTTCAAGTAAAAACTCAAGGCCCGGTCCTTTACATCATGGAAAAGCCCAAGCCTCATATTATAACATAACATAAAAAAGAAAAAAAAATCCTAAGTGGGAGGGAGGTTGCGATCGCAGCAGGCAACAGGAAGAAGCAAAGGAAAAAAGTTTTTCCGGCTTAGAGTTTGATCGTGTGACGGCTAGGGAAGGAAGAAGACACAAGAACCAAGTCTCGGATCATTCACCATCAGTTTTTACAGCCGAGAGCAGCCCCGGAACATCTCATATCCTTACATCTTTTTCATTGTTCATACAATTTTAGTTTCTTGCTTAATTGTTGAATTGTTTTGCAATTGCTTAAGAGATTGAATTGTTTATGAGTAGAATTGATTGTTGGATGATTATTATGATTATTGGTATGAGTTATGTTTTTATTGAATGCTAGCTGCTGTCCAATTATGATTCTCGGCTAATCTTGTTAGTTCTACCTAGGAATGATGTTAATTGTTAGGTTTTGATAGGTTTTATGGATTGTTTGATTGATGGACTTGAATTGCTATTGTAAAGTTTGATTTAGACATGAAATAGGTTGTGTTTAAGGGCTGGAAATATTGGTTAATTTATTGCATAAACCCCGTGTGTTGATTGATTAGTTTTGTATTAATTGATCGGTGCATTGTTTGATTCTAGACTTGGTGTTTAGGGTTTGTTTGCGGTAGGAACAACCATAGGGTTTTGTTGCATGATTATTTGGTTAAAGTACAGCAGTTAGGCACCTTCTTTGAGACCGAGAGGTGATAGGAAGTTAGGGTCATCTCATTGCCTTTACATGCTAGAATAAGGATTGCGCGAGAGCGAGTTCGTTTCTTGTCAGGTTTAGGTGTTTTGAGTGACTAGTTGATCTATTTTAGTTTAAGTTGAATTGTTCCTCCATCCTTGGTTGTGTAGTATTCATTGCCATTAGGGTCGAGTGTTGGTGAGACCGAGAGGTGATCTAGCATTAGAACACGTTAGCAATTGTTTCCCGGTTTGGTCGTTTTAGGCGATTTTGAGTGGTTTAGGCTTGTTGAGTGAGACCGAGAGGTGATCCAGTGAGCCCGAGCGATCCTTAGTCGTGTCATCTTTAGGGACCGGTGTCTTGAAGTCATTCAATCCATTAGCTTGTTAGGCCTAAAATTTGATTCAGACCTAGGTAGACGTTTTTCTCCAACCTAAGTTAACACAATTAGTTTTCCGTTAAGTTTTCTATTTTTGGTAAGTTTTGTCAGTCAGTTAGGTTAGTTCAGTTAAGTTAAAAGAAATCAAAAATCAATTAAATATTATTCTAAGGGAGGTCTTGTCTAGGGTTAGTAATCGTTAGCGTCTTACGTGTCCACGTGTTCGATACTCGGACTTCCTAGGTCTATACTACTTGCGATCGGTACACTTGCCGGTTGTGTGTGGTTTTAGGATTTTCGTTTTAATATTAAAACTTAGTTGTGAGGGTCATTATTATAGGGTTATTAGTCACACATCAACATCTATGGTCAAGGGACTTAAGCAATCACCCCTTGCACATGTTATATCTGCTGATCCAGCTATTTACTACAAGTGGGTTTTGGATTTCTGGGCATTTGCCAAAATTGCTGATGATTCCCTATCATTCACAACAAAGGTTGCAAGAAAGGAGTTAACGATTACTGAAGCAGACATTAGACAAGTGTTGAAGATTGCTGACGAGCCATATTATACATATGAGAAGGGAGATAAGCAGAAGCTCGTTGATCTTGTTACTCAGATGGGATATGACACGGAGTGGAAGAGCCTTGAGAAGAAACATCTCCCACCATACTGGAGATTTCTATTCCACATAGTCACTCATTGCTTTGCGGATATTCATGGAGGATTTGATAGAATGAGTATTGAGTAGGTCAGGATCATGTTCGCATTAACGACTCGAGAGAAGTTCAATTACTCTCGAAGAATATTCCTGTGCATGTTGGGGAACATCAGGAGTGGAGCCACATGGCTTATGTACCCAAGATTCGTACAGATGCTCCTGGATGATTTGATCCCAGATGTTCCAAGACCGGGGTCAAAGAAGGCAAAAGACAATAATCTCTTCCCGAGCCATATCATGTGAATGAAATCAAGACGTCAATTTTTGGTGTGTTGTTGAGCACCAAAGGGAGGGGACATCAGTATGAGGGATCTAGGCCGGGTCCTAAGTTTGGTTTGTTTGAGTAAACAGAGCCTGCTGGGGATGAGGCGTCTGTTGAAAGTGAAGAGGATGTTGAGACAGAGGTCGAGGCAGCACAAGATTAATCTGATGAGCCTCTTGAGGACCGCACAAAGGCCAACACGATTTAAAGAGGAAGGAGACTGAGAAGAGCAAGATTGTTGAATTAGAGGAGGAAGAAGAAGACCAGCCGCCTTTAAAGCGTCTGAGGAAACTTGGGGACTCCCGGAAGTCATCCAAGTTTCTTGTCAAGATTCCCTCAAGAGACAAACCATCTAACCAACCCAAGATCACCAGAGAAGCCTTAGCCAAAGCCCTCAAAGCATTAGACGTAACCAAAATCCAAATCCCTACCTATATGAAGCCAAAGACCAGAAAGAAAGCCAAATCCAAGAAAACCAAAACCTTACTCCATGACTCACCTGAATCCTCACCTGAACCCACTCCAATAGCCCAACCAATATCTACCTTCCTACCCCAAATACCACCCTCACCACCTCAAGACCAACCTACAACTCCAATCAAACAACCAACCCAAACGAAACCCGAACCTTCCCAAATCACAACACCACCTACCCAACCAACCACCTCAATGTTCACATCATCCGTCTTTAGCTCACCTATCCAAACAACCAGCTTATGGAGCCAAACCGTTATAACTTCCCCAACCCAAACCATAACACCACCTGTGACACTACCAACACCACCCACCACTAAAACTTCACCAATCCTTACCCAACCCATCACCTTACCTTTGCAAATAACCTCACCACCCATATTGTCCTTCACATCACCATCCACTATCATTTCACCCAAACCCATTGCCCAAGGGAAATCGTCGACACCTCCAGTATACGCCGATCCTATCCTCGATAGGATCGTCGCACTGGAGGAATCCAACGCAAAAAGGGCAGAACGGAGATAGGCCTTCTTCGTTTTATCAAGGATTTGAAAGTAAAGGAGGTTGCAGATGAGAAGGAGAAGGCGGAGTTGAAGGAGAGGGTTCAGGTTCTAGAGGAAGTGAAAGCGGTGAATGAGGCTCAATTGGAAAACCAAAGATTGTTGATTAACACGCTTCACACCAGAGTCCAGAATCAACAACTGCTACTGAACAGCGAAGCATCTCAAAATGCCAATCTACGAGCAGATCATTCCAGGCTTGCTGACAGACTGGCTACTCTTGAGAAAAGCCTTCCAAGTGCAAGTGCTCTCAGAACTACTCTCAAAAAGAAGATTGAGGATGCCACTCGAAGATGGGATGTTGAGAATGAAGCTACAAACTCCAGAGTCACAAACTTAGAAAATCAGCTCGCTTCATCCGCTTCCCTCGATACACTCAGAGCCGAAATGGAGGCTGTTCAGGAAAATATCAAGGAACATGATCGTCTTAATGAGCTCCAACTGAAGACAAACGAATAGTTGGTGAGCAAATATCAAGCGGCCTCAGACCTTATGGGTATTCATGAAGATGACTTTCACAGTCTGGAGGATCGACTTGATACAGTTTTCAGAAGTTGGAGAAGGTCTGGTGAGACTTCTTAGGTGGTTCGCAGCCTACCGCAGGTCCGAGTGTAGCCCTGCGAGGAGTTAGATTTGTGGCATCTGAATGTGAGGCAACTGTTGGTCGTGTGGTACAACAGGGTGGCCAAACCGCTAGCGGAGTCAGTACAAGCTTGGGTCCTGAACAACAAGCACAACCTCAAGACCAAGCCAATGATGATGGTGATGACGAAGAAGAGAATGAGGATAATGATGATGAAGAAGATGATGACGATGATGACGTTCATGATAGCTATGATGAGGATGACGATGGTGATGATGATGGTGGGAATGGAGGAGATGGAGGAGCCGGATCAGTAGGAGGTGGAGGTGGAGTTAACACTCAAACACCTCCACACGCTCAATATGAAGTTCAAGACCCTGCTGATCACGACTCGGCCGGCAAAGTCAGGCAACATGACACAGAGATTACTGATATGTATAAAGATTTATTTCCTGATGACTTTGCAGGTGTTATGGATGACTTTATTGAAGCGGAAAAGAACTTGGAGCAACTTATTGAACAGAATACAGAGGAAGGGGTTGAAGATGACTACATCAACTACTCACCTAATCCAGACACTCCTCCTACTCAAGTTCAAGCTTCGGAGACACCTACCGCTGATCCCGTCTCCAATCCAACTAACGACTTGACACAGGAACCACCAAAGAAGAAGAGAAAGAATCATATTGTTTCAAGTCGTGCACGCGCACGTGAGCTCATCTACCCTACCACGATGATTCGCTGATTGTCTATGCAAAATACAATAAGGAGAATGCGTGTTGGGCCATCAGACGATATAGTGGTGATCTGATTTATCTCAACCACCATGAGCTGAAGTCGTTACCAGAGCTTGACATTAATTATCTTCGAAAAGCTCTAGGCCATGGTGCGGTTGGGAGTACGTTGGAAAGTTGGATTCCGGATTATCTTCATCGTCAATCGAGGGTCGACTACAAAGATTTTAAGCCGAATAAGGGTCGGAAGTACAAGAACCCAAGGGAGATAGACCCGGCCACCGGAGAGCCATGAACAAAGTGGAGATACAGGGCACCAAAGAACTATCATATCATCTACCATGGTGAGCCCTTTATTCCTAACATCCTCCGAGACTTCATTGGCTGGGAATTCGACAACACGACAGGAGAGGCCGTCATACGCTGCAAAGATCTGCTTGAGATTCGTGTATTTGATGAGCACGAGCTAATGGGGCTGCACATAGAAGACATCAAGAAGCTCTACAATTCACCCCGGGAACCGTCGAGGACATCGGTCGTCAAAACACAGACCGGATAGTTGAAGCTTTCAACAAGTTTGTTAAAAGAGTTGTTGAACTTCCACTACCCGAGGACGGCTGGCTGGATTACGACACCGACAGGTTCCAATACTAAAGACTAGAGGAAGATTGTTAGTCCCATTTTGTTTTAGTCTTTTGTATTGTAATTATATGTTTTGGGCTTTACTTCTCATGCATGCTTCCCTATAAATAGGTAGCATGCCATGAGAGATGGGGTTGTTCATTAATAGAAAACCTTTGCCAAAATTATCTAACTCACACATATCTCTCTCTCTCTCTACCCGAAAATAACATCTCAAGATCCGAGACCTCTTAGGTTGCTTAGTGTGATTTCCGCTAGCACTAAGTTAGGTTGATCCAAGAACGTTGTTAGATCCACCCGCCACGGGACCTACAGTTTGAGAAATTAGTCATTGAAGATTTGAGTAAATAAAAATGGTGAAGATTTGAGTGATGAATAAAAATAATGAAAGATTTGAATGAATAAACTGATGAAGAGTTGATGACCTTTATATGTAGTATATATATTCTTCATGGCAAAGATTCTACCCACATGAGTGACTATGGATTTATTTGTGGTTTGAAACTCATAAAACTTACCATCTATTTGTTCCTTCCCCTCTAATATCATTCTCATACGTAAAAACATACATAAAAGTCATAATGGTTTGAATATTCGTAACTTCCGATAAAGGGATACCCCCGTACTGCTTTTCAATAAGTGAAGAATGGTCCCCAATCATTAGTATGCTTTTTACTACACAAACCCTAGCTTACATGACCATGTGATTTAGCCCTAATATCATCATCAGCCATTGATGTTCCTTCATCTGATAAGGTGTTGTCCCTAGTGTTCCTCGCCGGCCACCGTGGCACCCTTTCAGCCTTTGCTTTATATCTTTACTTGTACTATACTTTAGCTTCTTTTCGCCATGCGAGCTAAGCTTCATCTCAACCAACCCTCTTTCTCTCAAAAGTTTAAGAAATGACAAGTGAATTTGGAGAGCTTTTTGCTTCGAATTTCTGTTCATCTTTTGTTTAACGTACCTGAAATCTGTCAGCTGGTGAGCTTATGATTCAGTTTTAGCAAATTTTATGTGCTTTCGGTTAATCTTCTTTTGTCTGAGTGTGTGTTTGATGACCTACGTTTTGTAAGATCTGGAATTTGTGTGATATGAATTAAATATAGTATATTTTAGCTGACCTGATCGAATGTTTTTGTAGGTAATTTCTTTTGCTGTTTGTGTGTTTATGAGCTTAACTCCTTAAGATTTTAGCTAATTTAACTAATCGGAACGCCTTCGGCCTTTCTATAGCTAAAAGTTTCTTACTGCATGTGTGTTTGTGTAGAGAACTGATTGATCTTTTGATAATTATTAAGTGTAATTGATCAAGCTTGTTTTACTTGGAACAGATCTCTTATTTTTTGAGGCTATAGCGTTTTCTTATGGGTTAGAGCCGAAATCCCTACGATTTTAATTCACTCCAATAGATGTTGCAATGCGCGAATTAAATAATTCAAGTTTTAGAGAACTGGATCTTACACCAAAGAAAGAACGCACGAATGGTGGTAAGAATAGTTCTAAACCTAACTTGACCACATCTTCATGGACAAAGCTGAAAGACCCGAGAATTGTTCGGGTTTCGAGAGCTTTTGGTGGGAAAGATCGGCATAGTAAAGTTTGGACGGTGAGAGGATTGAGAGATAGACGAGTGAGGCTATCTGTACCCACTGCTATTCAATTGTATGATCTTCAGTTCCGTCTTGGGCTTGATCAACCAAGTAAAGTTGTTGATTGGTTGCTCGATGCCGCGAAACATGAAATTGATAAACTCCCCCCTCTCCAAATGCCCGCTAGTTTCGCTCAGGATCTTCAATCTATGATCAGTGTTGCTTCTCAATCCGAAACTCTTGAAGGGGTTAGAACGCATACTAGTGGTGTCAATTGGGAGGATTATTGTAATCCAAATAAATCTAAGGAAAAATACCATTTCGTTGTTCAATCAAGTGATCAATCTTCATCCGTACCAATTATGTTCAACAATGTTGTTTCAAATAGTTCTTTCCTCAATTTGAATCCTTCACATCTATCCTTATCGCAATGCGGAAGCTATGGATCAATGCTATCTCCTCAACAAGAAGACACAAGTCGTAGCTTCAACATTAGTGTGCCAGGGTCTCAACTTCTCATGTACCCGCCACCAACTCATGACCCTAACTCGAGATATCAGTTTGACCCAAAGCAACTGAACTTCGAGCTGTTGAGTTCCTCTTCTTCAAGTTCACATATCCCATTTGCTTCACCTCTATACACATTAAACCAAGGGATGATCAGACCTTTTAACTTGAGTATGAGCCCCAATTCTCTTTCTGAAGAAAATGATCATGATAAAGGGAATTGATAAGCACCCTTAGCAGTGCATTCAGGTTAATTATTTCATATGATTAAGAAAAGCATGTGTATGTACTTATCTAATAATAAGAGAGACGTCTGGTATGTTTTCTAATTCTTTTTGTTAACTCAATTGACAATTGAGAATCCCGAAATTGCAAAAGGTTTTAGCTTGTACTTTCAGTGGTAAGAATCTTGATTTTTTTCTCCCTCAATATTTATGTAATGTTGATCGTATACGCCAATATTATTCATTTTGCTTATAAAGAGCTCATCTTCTTTTTAGTTGTTTGAGTGGAGACTTCAGGCTTCTCCTCCCATGTCCTAGGTTTACTTAATTTAATAAATTATGCTTAACTATGTAGTTCTTATTTAGTATCTATCTATAACCAATGTGTCTAAAACATGTTAATCGCATTTGAGTTTGGGCGTCACTTATAAATCAGTGTGTGATCTGCCTAGGTGTTATTCAGCTGATCATTTTGATCCGTTTTAGTTAGATAATTATTAATTAATCAGTTTAAACCTTAAATAAGCTAGCTTCGTTATTTATTTTTCTTTTTCATGAGGAAGCAAGAGACCAACTAATTAAAAGAAGCTTATTTATGAAACCGAGAAAAGTGTTGGTGAGAGAGACTGGTGATGAGGGCTAGTGTCAATTATGCATCAAACCCAATGCACCAGAAGCTGATGTGGGCCAGTGCAGCAAAAAGCTTAATCAAAGATGGTATACTGGTAGTTCCACAGGTTAATAATATACTGACAAAAGGAATCGAAGTTTAAATTTTAGAAAGTCTAGGGCTCCATTTGTTTGTTTATATTTTGTCTCATGACTTAATAAACTTAATATAAGAAAATGATTTAAATGAACTTAAGCCAAGCATTTGTTCTATATCATAGGGTCAACATGAGTTGATTCGGCCAATTATCAGTTAAAACTTAAAAGTGATGTTTTTATCAACAACATTGTTGTGAACTATCTTAGTATCTTTAATATCTGAGTGAGTCTTCTTATTGACGGGATGTCAACCGTTTATACTGATTTTGACATCTCACACTTGACTCACTCAAGAACGTCATCAAAGAGAAAACCAACCATTGTGATAAAACTCTTTTGAATCAAGTCGAACTTATCATAATAAATATCTCAACCTCAACCATGCATTACTATCAGTCATTGGTTTTTAGTTGATTTAGGTGTTTGTTCATTTTAGTTATTCAGTTTTTGTGTTCACCCTCAGTATCTCGCATAAATTATTGAAACTTTCAAAGCAATATTATATATATATATATATATATATATATATATATAAGTGGAATCTAGAGAGAACTCTTTTTAAAGAGAGAACTAGAGAACTAATAAAAACTATTTTTAACTTTTTTTTAAAAAATATTTTGTGATTTTTTTCTTTCCTTCTTCTAATAAGATGATATTGTTCATAAAAAATAAAAAAAATAAAAAAACCGGCGATGTAGTGCATATGTGCACAACTGTGTATTGCATATATACAATAGTGTTTTATTGCATATAATACAACACAATTGCATTGTCAATACAATTGCCTTATACAATACACACTATTGAATATATGCAAATGCAAACACTAATAATTGTTCTCAAAACAAACTTGTAGGTCCTCTAAATGGATCTCAAGACTTGACTCGAATCAATCCGTGTTGTTGGTTAGCGGAAATCACCAACGACACTCGGATCTCGGATCTTAGTTTGTTTGGTTTATTTGCTTGAAAGAAAGAAGAAGAAGATAGAGAGAGAGAGAAATTCTTTTTCTTTAAGTTGTGAAGAGTTAGAAAAGGTTATGGAGAAATGGGTAAAGTGCCCTTTATATAGGGTCCTCATTTCTCCAAAGTTTACACAATAAACTTACAAAATAAACTTACCGAGTACGTACTGCACCGACTAAATCAAAATAAAACGACATATACAATCCAAAAAACAATATATAATATTGGCCCTACAATCTCCCTCTAGGATTGAGTATGTCGTGGAACATTCGTCAAGTTCTTTGCTTCGTCTTTTTTTCTTGAAACTTAGTACTTGTCTTGATCCAGGATCTTGAACCAGATTGGATCTTGAACAGTTCTTTATTTTCCAGTCTTATAGACTTGAACTTCAATCTTATTTTTTGGGAAGGATCGGCAACAGCAAATTTTAGAAACATCAGATGCGGGAGGCTCGACTTCTAATTTTCTCTTGTTGACTTTCTTGAGCCGACTGGTTTTTTTCCTTGTCTTCAGATACAATCATTTCCTTTTTAGGTTCAACCACCAACTTTCACGTTCTCGTTTTCTTTTAAGTGCTTCAGCATCTGCAACTCCAAGCAAACTTGATCTTGATCTACCTGTCCATGTATAACTGCACAAAACTTAGAACGAATAAGATTCGTTCACAGACCCTCTCGAGGGTCAAAGAAGAATTTGTTCACAGACCCTCCCAATTTCAGTCTCTCAACTTGTAAATGATTTGTTTATGTCCCAGATTTCCAACGAACTTTGCATGAACGACCTTAACCACAAAACACGTGATTTTAAATAAACAAGGTTTAATAAAATATGTACGAACACAATAAAAACTTAAAATCTTTTTGGCATTTTCATATATTTTAATATTACGAAAATATATACATAATATTTTGAAGTTGAAACAAAAAATAAAACAAAAATAAGATAGGAGTAAAGATGAAATTAATATTATATATCAAAAATATTTACTTTAAAAGTTTAGTAAATTATTTTTCTAAGAAAGATCACAACAGGGAATCACATTATCTGTTAACGTTTTAGATCACACTTCTATTTGGAAATTATTATGCCAAGAACCAAAAGTCGATTGTAGATATAATTTGTCCACTTTAAACTTAACAAGTATTTTGATGTCAACATGATACGTTGAAGTACAACTAGGCACAATGCTTGTGTGGTCCCCATTTAATCTGACAAATTACAGACTCCATCATACCTCGGGCTTAATTTGCTTTCACATGTCACCTTAACTTGACTTAAACCTTTCTTAGTTGATCACAGTAATCTTATTAACACACTTGACACTTTGACTTTGTGCACTTGAAACTTTGTATACTTAACTCGATCTAGAAAGATTAAAATAAAGCAGAAGTTCAGGCCATAACAATCAGGTCGGATAATACCATATTATCGAGCAGAGAAAGTCCAAGGCTTGAACAAAAGAAAGAAAATAAAACAAAGCAGAAGATTCAGGGCCTTAACAATCAGGTCGGATAATACCATATTATCGCGCAGGAGAAAGTCCAAGGCTTGAATCAAAATAAATGAAGAAATAAAGCAGAAGTTAAAATTCCTAGAACTGACTCTTTTTCTGACTTTTTTTCTTGATTTTTCTTTTTCTTTTCTGACTCTTTTGTTTTTCTTTTTTTGCTTTTATTGACGCTTTCCTTGACTCTTTTCTTGACTCAATAAAAATTAAAAATGACACTGATTTTTTATAAGACAACTGTGACAAGGTAAAGAGAGGCTTGGGTATGACATGTTTAATTGCATTTCAGCCTTCATTAATATGACTTTAGTTGGAGTCGGCAACAGCTTCATAACGTGTAACCACTAGCATAGTCAGATATTTAAGTTTATATCACTATGACACTTACTCATTTGTCAAGCCTATCTACACATCAAGCAATGATCTTGTTGGCTTTTTATCTACTCTTTTCATGTGCTAGAATCGTTAAGAGATAATTTCTTATCATTTTCCATTGGTCGGATCAATTTCTCAAATTTTAAAAATTTTAAATATCCGACTCCCTCTAAGCAGGAGCTCCCTCTAAACGGGACAATTCCTTTTAGATTTTCTTAAAATTAATATAAAATCTTTTTGGTAAATCAAATGATTTGTTTTTGCTTTTCTTAAGATGAATTGAAAATCTTCTTGGTGAGTTAAACGTAACTCAAATTCTCCCTCTAAAATTGTGACATATTTGAAAAATATTTACAATTTTATATACAAAAAGATAGATAGGTTGTTTTAATCAAAATTGATCATGCAGAACGATTCGACCAGAAATTCAAATCAGGTATGATCGATAGCTTTAGTGAAAAGGTCAGCAAAGTTGTTGTCAGATGGACTATATTAAGCAAGCATTATCACAATGTATGACAAAGTTGAAGAGATTCAAACCGAGACCCAACAGCTGATGCTGGATTCATCACTTAAGAGAAGCAGTTGGACGAGGTTGGTTTGAGAAACGCTCGAAAAGTTGTTGTTGAACCATTTAAACAAGGCTTCCCTTCCATGAAGTTTGTCCTCCCATGACGCTTATGAAAGACTCGAATCCGCCATCAAATGGTTTAGCATCAAATTGCAAGAGTTCATCTCCCATCATATGCCGGATGCAATCACTATCTAAGTACCTAATACTATTGATAGTCCTCCTTGATTGACCCTGCATGCACTAAATTTTCAAATAGACATGGGTTCCCAGGATACTTTTGTCCCAGGAAGGTCAACCGTAAATCGACCAAACTTGATTTTATTTCCTGAAAACCATTTATTTCTTGTTGGAGCCTCACTTGATGAAGAACAGTCCTTAGGAATCCAAGCAAAAACTTGTTCCTTGGTTTTGTTAATTTTGGACTTTTCTTTTCTTGATTTTGAAACTATTTTTGGTGAATCCTCAGACTTTACAGTCTTAGGATCCTTTTTGATTTTATCCTTCTTGGTTTTCCAAAAAGGTTTCTTTTTGTGTTTTACTTTATTTACTTTAGATCTCACATCCATTTCACTAGGTTCACTATCAGCTTGATCAGTCCTTGAATCAGGGCTACTAAAAGCTCCTTTTAGGGACTGACTAAGCCGCCTTTGAATATCAAGTTGTTGCTTGAACCAGTGCTTGCAATGTCTTGCAAGGTGAGAAGAGTGACCACACACAAAACAACACTTTCTCCTAGGAGTGCCATAGAACTCGTCTGAACTATAATGTGGTTGGTGCGGTGGGAAAGGTGATCCTTGGAAAGGAACATGATTATAAAACACATTTATGTAATATGGATCAACAAAATTTTGTTGATAATGACCATAGTAGTTGTTGTCACAGAAGTTGTATGACTGAGGATCTCTTGATTGATTGGTTGTTTGAGAAAATGATCGTTTATTTGATGGAACATATTTACAAAAAGTACTTGCCTTTTCATTTTCAAAAACTTTGCTTTTACATGAATTATCCTCAGTCTCACAACTTGATGATGAACAACTTGATATGTTCACCTCAACAGGACTACTTTCGTTGACACATTTTTCAACAAAAGTTTCATCACAAACGGTTTCATAATCTGAGTCAGAAGAAGAACATTCATTTTCATTGCAAACGTTTGTACAACTATCATCACTTGAGTTTTCACAAAATACATAATTTGACCTTGACTTTAAACTTTCCAACATGGATTCACAAACTTTATTACAAACTGGATTGTTAATAGTTTTGGTTAGATCCACACATGATTCAAAACGTGGTTCTAACTTTCTTTTTAGCTTACAACCCAGGTTAACCGTCCCACATTCATCACCATTTACATCACCAGCTGCTACACAAGACACATTGATGTTAGATTTATTAGATGATGGGACTGGAGCAGCAGTTTGAGAGGCAACAGGAACAAATTTCACAAGCTTTGGTATTCTACCAACCCCGTATTCCATTTCTTCCTCTGGAAAAGTATTATAGCTAAAGTGATGCAAACTGGTGTAGTTATCATTGAATGGTGGTGGTACGGCAGTGTAATCGTACCCCAACCCCGCTTTAACTTTAGTACTTCTCCGGGCTCCAATAAGATCATCTAACTTCTCAGATGATGCCTCAAATCTTTCAACTTGTTTTTCCTTTTCTTTCTTATCAGAAACTTCGAGTTTTAATTTCTTAATTTCTTCTTTTAAATCATTAATTATGTCTTTATAATAAATGACATTATGCTTTTCTCGAAAAATTTCAAGTCTAAGATTAGCTACATCATTGTGATGAGTTTTAATCTTTTCAACGTAGATCTTGTCAGCTTTTACATATTCAGCATTTAACTAACGAAGTTTTGCATTTTCTTTCAAAACTTCATCTTGATGATATCTATAGTATGTGACTTTGTTGATGCATGCTTGAGAACAAAGATTGTGATTTACCTCATCAGCTGGTGATGTGTCGGGAATGATAGGACATGCATGACTACTTTTACCGGCAGCACTTGTCCCAACTTTATTACTTGTCCCAACTTTATTTTCTTTGGACTGATTGTTCATTTGGAGCTTATCTTCCATTATTTCAAAAGACTTGATGGTAGAAGCCAACTCTGAAAGTGTCATGGTATACAGATTTGTGGTTCTTTTGATGGTAACCACATTGATGCTCCATGTATAAGGCAGTGAATTCAACAGGTTCATGTTGATCTGAAACAAACCATTGATGATACCGACACTTCTCATCTTGGTGACGAGTGACTCAAATCTGTTGATGAGAGAGGAAACGGATTCTCCTTTAATATGTGTAAACATGTCGAATTCTCTTTTCAATATTTCCTTTCGGCTTTCTCCCATATCCAGATTTCCTCCAAGCTTAGGTTCATAAGACATTTTTTTTTAAACTCGATTAGATTTTTATTTTTTTTTTTTTTTTTTATTTTTTTTTAAAGAGAAAAAAATTTTAAGTTTTTTTTTTCTTATTTTTGCTACAGTGCCGAGTCGCTACAGTGTTTCGCACAAGTTGCAACAGTACCAAGTCGCTACAGTGTTTCGCATGAGTTGCTACAGTGTTTCGCATGAGTTGATATGGTACCGAGTTGCTACAGTGTTTCGCATGAGTTGCAACAGTACCCGATGCGAAGCGATTGCTACAGTACCCGTGCGAAGCGGTTGCTACCCGATGCGAAGCAATTGCTACAGTACCCCCGTGCGAAGCAATTGCTACAGTACCTCGGCGATGCGATTGCTACAGTACCCCCCGGCGATTGCTACAGTACCTCGGAAGCGACTGCTACAGTACCCGATGCGATTTTTTTTTTTTTAGAATATAACACCCAAACTTCGAAAAAGTCAAAAAGACTTTAGTCTAAAAATCAATAAATCGCCCTAGATCTGAGTTTTTAAGCCGAATCTGAGCTCAGACACAAAAACTTAAAACACTAAAAACTTAGATTTGGTGATTCTCGTGTATTTCCAAGGAGTTGGGGACTCCAAAAGAGGTGAGTAACACGAAATCAACCTCAAATCCAACAAAAACTAAGATCAAAATCCGAAAAGTTTGATCCGAAAACCACAAAAAGTCGAGCCGAAAGCTCTGATATCACTTGTAGGTCCTCTAAATGGATCTCAAAACTTGACTCGGATCAATCCGTGTTGTTGGTTAGCGGAAATCACCAACGACACTCGGATCTCGGATCTTAGTTTGTTTGGTTTATTTGCTTGAAAGAAAGAAGAAGAAGATATAGAGAGAGAGAGAGAGAGAGAGAGAGAAATTCTTTTTCTTTAAGTTGTGAAGAGTTAGAAAAGGTTATGGAGAAATGGGTAAAGTGCCCTTTATATAGGGTCTCCATTTCTCCAAATTTTACACAATAAAATTACAAAATAAACGTACCGAGTATGTACTACACCGACTAAAGCAAAATAAAACGACATATACAATCCTAAAAACAATATATAATATTGGCCCTACAAAACTATCGCATATACGCAATACAATACTAATGCACATATGCACTATACTGTTTTTTTGGTATTTTTGTATATATAATATAACACTATTTCACTAATACAATACAAAAAATTGTATATATGCTATTCAATACTATTACACATATCAAAATACACACTAGTGCACATATGCAATAAAAAAAAGTCGATGTATTGCATTTGTCCACTACAACGAGGGTTTTTTTATTTTTTTTATTTTTTTTATATTTTTCGAGTGAATGGTAACAAAATATAAGAATAATGGTAAAAACGGAAATTTAAAAATATTTTTTTAATTAAATTAAAAATATTTCTTTATTAGTTCTCTCTTTAAGAAGGAGTTCTCTGTTGATCCTTTCCATATATATGTATGTGTGTGTATATATATATATATGTGTGTGTGTATAATTATGAAGTTTAGCTTCACTCACAAATGTATTATTCCTTTGTTATTAAGCTTTACAGTGTTGTAACTTCTGTTTGCTAGTGGCTATCTGATGCATTTTGTTACAGGACGTTAACGCTGTGTTTTCGAGCTCACTTGACGAAGGAAAGGAAAGGAAAATGAAAAGTTCCTTTCCTTTCATTCATTTTCCTTTCCTTTCCATCCATTCAATTCCTTCCAAAATGGAAAGAAAGAAATTAAACTATAAAACTCTCCATTTTCCTTTCCTTTCCTTTGCTTTCTTTCCTTTAATGAAACTCGGGAACACACTTATTGTTCTTTCCTTCCTTTAATGAAACTTAGGAGCATAACATTTTCTTTCCATCCCTTCAATTCCTTTCCTTTCCCTTATTAAATGAAACTCGGGAACAGAGCGTAAGGTATTAAGGTGGGGCATGAGGGGTTTTGGTAGCAATGGTGGGGGTATTTCATAATTTGTTAGTTTTAATTTGATTTCTTTTGTCTTATTATATTTATTTTTGAACGGCTTCATATATTAACCAATGTCTCCATCGCAATGCACGAGTTTGAGACGTTTTTGAATGTTATCAACGACATTAATGCTTTTTTATATTATGTAAAGTAACATATATATGTTATCAACACATCCTTCAACGAGGGTTTTGTCATGGTTCCTCCCCTGCCATAGCGAGTGGGTTTGTCACGGTTTTCCGCCCCCGCTGCAACACACGGGGCAGAATCCTAGTTACTCTTAATTCATAGAATACCATCATTTCATATATAGAATCTAATTGCTTTCATTTTTGAACTAAATGATTTGCTTTTATTTATTTCTACTGTGAAAGTTCAATTGAAAATAATTCAAAGAAAGAATTATAATATAATGACTGGGTGCAAGCATTCCTTAGATTACAACTTCACTCTAAGACTAAAGGGTATGGATGTCAATTTACTTCTCATTTCACAGTATCATATATACACCACATCATACCTAACTTCATTTCACTCTCTTACACAATATTAAGGAAATGGTTACCAATTCAACACTTCTATTGCATTTCAAATAAAATAATTAATATAACTAAAATTAATTAACATAACTAAAATAAATTAATATTACTGAAATTAAAAATAATATAATCAAAAGACAATTACACCGTTGTGGGGTAGTAAAAAATGTAAATATATTTCGCCAAGTTTATCGGTTCATGCACGTGTCAAAGTTGTTTACAAGAACAAAAACATATTTTTTTTTTCAAAACAAATCTGTTTTACGGTTGTCCATAAAAATTTTTGCAAACTTATGTATTTAACTTCTTTTTTTTTTAAATAACAAAAACAAGTCATTAACTAAAAACTAATAAACCTACTTAAAAAATTATGAAAAGTTTTTAAAAATACATCATAAATAAAATATTAAATTAATAAATATGAGTTACTTCCAATGTTTTCATACTCAGCCCGAACGCTGACCCGGACGCTTTACCGGGTCAAAGGTCGGACCGATCTGGGAGGGCGGACCGGTGTTTGACCCGGATGGCGTCATAAATAATAAACAGAATTACAAATTTTGTCCTTTAAACATATGCGATTTATGGATCAAGTCCTTTAAAAAGTTTACTTGCAGACGGTGTCCTTTACATGATATGTTTGTTTAACTTTTGTCCTTTTGACTAGCTGTCATCCAAAAACTCAGTTAAACATTATCATGTGTCAAACATATAAGGGCATAAATGTAATTACATATTTATTTAATTTATTCTTTTAAAGAAAAAACTATTAAGTTGATGTGGGTCCCACCATTTAACTCATCATCTTCAACCCATAGATCTTCATCTTCATTTCTCCTTCCAACTTTCAACCACCACACCACCACCACCACTACCTCCGCCACCACCATTTTAGAAAATCGTCAGCTTAGGCCTCTTCGAGCGGTGAGTGGTGATCCCCCCTATTTCTCTATCTAAATCCAGACCCAATCATTTGTTCTTCACACAATATTTTCTTCCGATTCTCATTCCTTCTTCAGGTCTTCATACCCTAAATACCCACAACTTTTATTTCCAAAATCCCTACTAACGGAGTACACAAATGGGGCTCCATTTGAATCGTTTTCCCGGCGTTTGAATCGGAGCTTGCCGGATATGTCCTCGTTGGTTAATGATTCTCCGGCGGATCGTCGGGGCTGTACGGCGAGAAAATTCGGCCTTCCGGTAGCTCTGGAGAGGGTTTTTTCAGTGATACCACTGATCTCCACCACCACTGTGGGTTTCTCCTATCAACAAGTACCTGCAGATCATTAGAGTCTCGTCTCTAATAGTTCAGATTTGCTAATCGAACCCATATCATCTTTAATGGGTAGACGATAATTGCGGTGGCCATAAAGCCGCTTGCAGTGGCGATTAAGGTTGTGACACGGTGGTTATTTTTAGCAAAATGAACTAGTTTTATGATAAAACACCACCTGGGTATAACACTGGGTTTAACAATATGTTGGTAGCGGGTTGGTGGCGATGGAGGTGGTGGATGTGTGGTGGGTGGGTCTTAGTGGTAGTGAATGTCAAGAAGGGATGATGGGGATGGAAGTGTGGGGCCCACATTAATTTAATTGTATCTGTATATTAATAATCTTTTTTATATTATATTTATATCTTAATTATAAAAACATGTGGAAATTACATTCATGCCCTGACGTGTTTGGCACGTGATAATATTTAACTGAGTTTTGAGACGGCAGTTAGTTAAAAAGACAAAAATCAAACAAACATTTCATGTAAAGGACACCGCCTGCAAGTTAACTTTTTAAAGAACTTGATCTATAAATCGCATATGTTTAAAGGACAAAATTTGTAATTCTGTGTAAATAATATTATACATTTATATAATATTATTTTTTTTCTATCAAATTTTATAAGATGAAGGATGAAAAATTTAAGGTCAAATTTGATAAAAGCTTTTAACATGAAGGATGAAAATTGTAAACTAGTTAAAAAAAGTAAAAGAAATAAAAGGATATATTTTTGCCTACTTAGTAAACCCTAAAGTCATTCAACCGTCATTCTTATTATCTCAATGGCATCACAGGTGAGGTCATATCCATCTCCTCTCCATCTTCATCTCAATCTCAATTTTTATCCCAGACCTTCCATCTTTATCTCCATTCGTTACTATAAGATTGAATTGCTTTTTTGGAATGCCATTGTGGGTGTCGAAGGCGCGATTCCAAGCTGAACTAGGATCATTTTCATGCCATGAGTTGGATCGGGCATACCAAAACGAAAATCATGGTCCAAATCATAACGAAAAAAGTTGCTTTTTCCGGTTCTCTCGCCGGGTCGCCGGGTCCGGGCCAACCGCCCCCCGGAAAACCCGGCCGGGTTTTTAGAAAACGGCTCAAATACCTGACCCGACCCCTATAGGGACCGGTTCCGGTCGTACCGGTCCAACCGGCTGGGCCGGGTTTTAAAACACTGGTAACTTCAGTTTCTTCCCCAACCCCATCTTTCATATTCTTCCCAACTTCAAATCTACTTATTCCTCATATCTTCTCTATGGATTCAACATATATCCCTATTTATGTTGTAGAATATATATATATATATGTGTGTAGGGTAAGGTTAAAATGAAAACCCACTTGAGTTGTAAAAACCTGCAAAAACCCTATGTAACATCGTTTTTTTTGTTTTGTTTTGTTACATGTAATATATATATTGTAACAATTAATACAAAACATCGAAACATCAAAAAAAATGTTTTTCTATTTTTTAATATTTTTTTACTAATTTTTATATATGTTTTCAGGAGAGAGAAAAAGCTATATTTATATTTACATTTTTTATTCACTTTAATTATGGACCACAAGATTTAAACATTAATTAAAAACATGTTGTTGAGAATAGGTTTCTAGAGTTTTCACAACTTAAGTGGGTTTTCATTTTATACTTAGCCTATATATATATATATATATATATATATATATAAAGGAAAGTGGATTGAGCGGGGTTTTAAGCTATGAAAAATCCGCAAAAATCTCACCGCCCGGTAGCCCCAACAACGCCGGGGTGGTGTTCACCGCTGGCACCGCCCACCATGTCATCCATTCAGCGGTAAAACGCGATCCATACCTTATAGTCTAACTAGCTAGCTAGAAATATAAATTTCTTATAGTCTCAAGTTGAATAAAAGAAGGCAGCAACCCCCAATAGTTTATGAAATAACCGTCAAAATTGTTTGTGTATGTCGGAAGTCGTTCATTATTAATATAACATGCTGCAATTTTAATTATTGTTGGGATCAAGGAGTTCCACCAGGGAGGTCTGCGTGCATTTCCTCACTCCCCTATAAATTAGGAGAAAGTTAATGTACAAATTAAATTAACGTGTTAACTGTGAGAATCAGGTAGTGTAATTATATAATTGCATCGTAGTGTAATTACACTACACTATAATTACATTATGTTCTATTTATAATTACACTATTTGATTCTCACAATTAGCACGTTAATTTAATTTGTATTTCTTCCAAACCCTTATATACTAAGGTGTTGTTTGTTTTTTTAAGACAAAAACTGTCGGCAATCTGATTTCAAGTCTGCAACTAAAGATGTGGTATGAAGGTCTGCAATCTGAAAATATAATATTGTTTGTTTTATAAACTGTATATCGTTTGCATAAGCTGAAAATTAGTTACCTATCAAACATATCACAGTAGATATAATTTATTTTAACGTCTGTAGACTGCTAAAATAATTGGTGGTGGTGTACGAAGTGTGAAAATGGGTGGTGGTGGACGATTGGTGGCAAATGATTGTGGTAGGCGGTGAACAGTGGTGGTGATGGACGGTTATGGTGGGTGGTGGACGGTGGTGGTGGTGGTGGTAGTGGACGGTGGGTGGTGGTGATGGACGGTTATGGTGGGTGGTGGGCGGTGGTGGTGGTAGTGGACGGTGGTGCTGGCTAGAGGTGCACACAGAAACCGGTTTCTAACCAAAAGTCTAACCGGTTAGTAACCGGTCCAATCCTAATCGGTTATTAACCGATCCTAACCGCGCCGGTTAAGAACCGGTTTATATTATTGATTTCAAAACCGGTTATTAACCGAACCGATTAACTGATTTATTTAATTATTATATTAAAAACCGGTTTTTTAGCCAGCTAATAACCAACCGGTTAACTGATTTTCTTTTTTTATTAATTTTTCAAAACTGGTTAGTACTCGACCCGATTAACCGGTCTAACCGGTTATTTCCCGCCAAAAAAAAACCGGTTAGGAAATTAACCGGTTAACCGATTTGTGCACCTCTAGTGGTGGACTACAGTGGGTGGTGGTTGTGGTGGACGGTGATGGTGGGTGGTGGTGGTGGCGGTGGCGGACGGTGGGTGGTGGTGATGGACGGTTGTGGTGGGTGGCGGACGATGGTGGTTGTAGTGGACGATGATGGTGGTCGACAGTGGGTGGTGGTGGCAGACGGTGGGTGGGTGGGTGGTGGTAGTGGATGATGGTTGTGGTGGATGGTGGTGGACGGTGGTGGTGACGAACAATACGTGGTGGTAGTGGATGGTGGTTGTGGACGACGGTGGATGGTGGTGGTGGTGGTGGGTGGTGGTGGTGGACGGTAATGGTGGTGACGCACGGTGGGTGATGGTGGTGTTGGACATTAGGTGTTGATAGAATGTGAAGAAGTGTGAAGAAATTAAACAATAACTTGTTTTTTAAGACAATAAAAGCATTTTTCAGATCTTTTTCTTCTGCAAAAACAAACAGTTTTTAAAAGCTTATGTCTGCGTGCCCGCAGACGTAAGCCCCTTGCAGACCTTTTAAGTAAAAACAAACAAAACCTAAATGATAAACTGGTATAAAAAATTTTTATTATATTATCATAACAAAACATTATAGACACGTTACATCATTCTAGCATGTCCACATAGGATGCGACATATACTTTTACTAATTTTAACAATTATTTAATTAAGTAATTTAGATTAGAATTAAAATTAAATATGTTTTAATATGTTTTTTTGTTTGCCATTCCATCCATAATTAGCCAAGCCACCTAATAATTAGCCAAGCCACCTAATAGCATGGATGTAACATCTATTTTTAGTTACTTGTAATTCAGAAACTTTTGTTACTAAATAGTCAAAATAGAAAATCAAAAGTCATTTCACCATATAAGACAATCGATATCTA
This sequence comes from Bidens hawaiensis, assembly GCF_021521415.1. Lineage (NCBI taxonomy): Eukaryota > Viridiplantae > Streptophyta > Magnoliopsida > Asterales > Asteraceae > Bidens > Bidens hawaiensis. Next base: position 89,147 of record NW_027497490.1, on the reverse strand, counting down.
TAAGCTATTCCTCTATTTTTAAGCTTCTTCACAAAATATTATCAAGCGTAATGGCTTTCATATATTTTTATTAAATGCAATTTCATATATTATCAGACCAATAACTTCCATTATACTATATGATTTCACTAAATTTTGTAAGTTAATGCTTTTCAATATTATATTTTAATTGCTCATACAAGTTTTACATCTAACAATTATGTGATATTCGAATCTTATACACCTATTAATAAATTTACTAGCAAATGCGTTAAATTGAATGAACCGGCAATTCTCATAACTTTCTATTCATTTTGTAAGTTAATGTTTTTCAATATTATATTTTAATTAGAGATGGATACATGAAATGTTTGTATATGGGCACAATACGGATTGAAGGTGATAGTGAAGCGGCTCGATGTGATGGAAAGCAGAATATTAGAAGTCAGAGCGGGATAGGGGAGGCAGAAATTGTTTCCTGATGACACGATGCATTGAAAAATAAAAATTAAAATTAAATAGCTTTATTCGGAGTGGGCCACGTTGGTTCTTAGCTTTACGTGCCCGACTGACAATAAACGTCAATATTTCAAGAAAAAACATGATTCGGCCAAAAAGAACATCAAAAGGGCATTCGGCGTATTAAAGAGACGTTGGTCTATCATTAGACAACTGGCTCATTTTCACCAAATTGATAAGTTAAGAAATATAATGTACACTTGTATTATCTTGCATGATATCATATTGGAGGACTCGGGTAGAACAATTTGTCAAGGCGGGTACAACGATGCGCCAGAGCCGATCTCAACACTAAACGAAGATGAGAAACTTGCTAATTTATTAAGAACACGAAAAAGAGAAACGAATTTCAGTCCTCGATCAGATTTGGTTGAACATCTTTGGAGGAACAAGCAACATGACGAAAACGACTAAAAATAGTTGTAATTTTTTTTAGTTTTATTTATATGTTTTTATATTTAATCTAGTTTGTTTTTTTTATTATTATTGTATTTTATATTATTATTGTATTATATATTATTGTGTTGGTTTTTTTGTTTTATGAAAAAAAATGTTGGGTTTCGATGCCCCTCACTAGAGGGGCATTATAGGTTGGAGCTTTGATACCCTCAGTGCCCACGTGTCGCTGACGTGCCACTGTGGAGGGGCTTCGACGCCCTCTACCGTAGAGAACAGCCTTAATGGAGAATAATAGATGGAAGGACCACATGACGACTCTTCCAAAAATGCGCCATGGTGGAAGCTCTATTACTTTTTAATCAAGTCGGATTTTGTAGTTAATGAAAGTACAAATTTATTATTTTTGGTTAACTAAAACATATCGATCTAAACCAATGCTCAAGGCCAATTAACCAAAACCAAAATAACTAAAATCAACAAATTCTCATAACCGATAATTTTGGTTTTTGTTAGATTAGGTTTCAAACTGATAAATACACACCCTAACTTAGATTATTGTAAAACATTAAAACTGAAAAACAAAAAAATAAATAAATAAATAAGTTATATACAAATGATACACATGGGTGCATATGGTAAAATGAATTGAAGTGATATATAAACCAAGTTTTAAGTAGAGCTAAAACACTCTTTACTAGTAATTAAATTTTCATCCCTCGATTGAATTAATTTAAGGAAGTGGGTGGAGGATTTGGTCTAAGCGAAAGCTAGCTATTGAAGTTAGGTGTTAGTATGGTGTTGCTTCTTTTACGCTCTGTTCCCACGTTCATTTAGGTGTTGTTTGTTTTGAAGACAAAAACTGTCTGCAATCTGATTTCATGTCTTCAACTGAAGATGTGGTCTGAAGGTCTGCAATCTGAAAATATAATATTGTTTGTTTTATAAACTGAGTATCGTCTGCATAAACTGAAAACTAGTTATCTATCATACATATCACAGTAGATAGAAATCATTTAACGTCTGTAGACTAGTAAAATAGTTGGTGGTGGGCGGTGGACGGTGGTGGTGGCGGACGGTGGGTGGTGGTGATGGACGGTGATGGTGGTGGGTGGTGGACGGTGTTGGTGGTGGGTGGTGGGGCGGACGGTGGGTGGTGGTGGTGATAGACGGTGATGGTGGTAGGTGGTCGACGGTGTGGGTGGCAGATGGTAGGTGGTGGTGGTGGCGGACGGTGGGTGGTGGTAGTGGACGATGGTTGTGTCCGACGGGTGGGTGGTGGTGGTGGTGATGGATGGTGGTGGTGGGTGGTGGATGGTGTTGGTGGCGGATGGTAGGTGGTGGTGGCGGACGGTGGGTGGTGGTGGTGATAGACGGTGATGGTGGTGGGTGGTGAATGGTGTTGGTGGCGGATGGTAGGTGGTGGTGGTGGCGGACGGTGGGTGGTGGTAGTGGACGATGGTTGTGGCTGACGGGTGGGTGGTGGTGATGGATGGTGTTGGTGGTGGGTGGTGGACGGTGGTGGTGGTGGTGGCGGACGGTGGGTGGTGGTGGCGGACGGTGGTGGTGGTGGCAGCGCCTGATGGGTGGTGGTGGTGTTAGACATTAGGTGTTGGTAGGAGGTTAAGAAGTGTGAAGATGTGTGAAGAAGTTGAACAATAGCTTCTTTTTTAAGACCATAAAAGTAGTTTGCAGATCTTATTTAAAAAAAAAAAACAAACAGTCTTCAGAAGCTTATGTCTGCGCACCCGCAGACATATGCCTCCTGCAGATGTTTTAAGCAAAAACAAATACAACCTTAATGAGAGAAAAGAAAAGAATGAAAACTTTTTTGTTTTCATTTCTTTCCTATTTCATTTTTTCTTTCTATTTCTTTTCAAATTAAAAAGAAAACATATTCTTCAAACTTGCTATTTGTTTCTTATTGTTTTCCTTCTATATGTTTTATTTTCCTCTATTAAATGAATGCAGGATCATAATTTTCTCTACATTCTTTTCTTTCTTTTCTTAAAAATAATCCTCTTGAACATAATAGTATTTTTCTTTCCTTCAATTTCATTTTCTTTTCCACCCTTAAATTAACTCGAGAACAGAGTGTTAAACTGTTAAAGTCAAGGATTCGAGCTTTGTCAAAAGGCAAATTTGGTGTAATTTAGTCGTTAAAAATAAACAACTTCAGGGACTGTTTTTGCCATTCACTGTTTTTACTCCCTCAGCTCACTTCCTATAAAACCAAGACCCACCCTCTCTTTCTTTCTCATCAAACCCTCCTTCTCTCTCTAGAACTCGGGTCATCTCCACGGATCCGGGTTTTCACTCGAGGTTTATTCAAAACCCTTGATGCTCGACCCGATTCATCAATTCATTTCACGAATTCATCAAATCAATTACCACCGGTAAGTTCATTTCTTTCGATTTTACCGACATTTGTTGCATTAAGTTTACATTAATCGGAAAGAAATCGATCGACTGATAGCAAATTAGGGTTATTAGGAATTAGGGTTTTGTGTTTTGTGGGTCAATTATTTATTTATTAGAGATTTTGAAGTGATATGAAGCTGGTAATATGAGCGATGGAGGAGGTGGAGAGAGTGTAATCGAAATCGAGTCTCGGGTGAGTAAGCGGAGACGAAAGAAGGACGAGTTCGCACAGGCGGTGGCGAGGATTGCCGTGGCGCAAATATGCGAGAGTGTAGGGTTTCAAGGGTTTCAGGAGTCTGCACTCGAGACGTTATCGGGTGTGGCGTGCAAATATGTTCGTGAGACCGGGAAGGCGTCGGGTTTTTATGCTGATTTAGCGAGTAGAACGGAGTGTAATGTGTTTGATGTAATTCAAGGGCTGGAAGATTTGAATCTGTCACAGGGGTTCGTAGGAGCGTCGGATAGAGATAATTGTTTGTGGGGGTCGGGAATTGTTAAAGAGATTTCGCAGTATGTTAATCTGACCGAAGAAATAGCATTTGCGTACTCGGTCCCTTCGTTTCCGATTTCTAAACAACGGAAGTCAACCCCGAGTTTTTTACAAGCTGGTGAAACGCCACCAACTGACAATCTCCCCCTTTGGTTACCTAAGTTTCCCGATCCCGAGACATATACAAGCATACCTTTAGATACAAAAGAAACTCAAATTCGGCCGGATAAAGTTGATCAAGAACGGAAGGTTCTAGAACCACTACCACAATCAAAGTTGGAGCAGTTTCGCACACGTAACAAGTCTGTGTTTCCGGTTATTGTTGAACCGGGAAATGTTTCTGGAAACGAGAGATTGAATAATCCTTTTCTCGCGGTTTCTCTAAAGCCTGGTGAGAAGGAGGTGTCTTTGGTTTCGCTTCCTGCTAAACTTAAGGAAGAAGACGTGGTGCAAGTTTACGGTAATCATGTTTCTGGGTTGGATACGGTTGGTCCAGAATGTCAGGAAGTTAGGAGTGGTGGGAACGAGACTGACAAAGGTGGTAGAGAGGTTGTTTTGAGTGAGAGACCTCGAGTGCGAGTGAAGTTTCACACTAGCAAAAAGGTTTTCGATTTTGCAAAAGCTGCATCTTGGTTTTTGAACAAAGAGGAAGAAAGTAGAACAGAGAAACATTCCAAGGAGCCGATGGATGTTGAAGATTGTAGGGAAAATGATCAAGTTGTAAATTAGGAAACTTAGATGAGAGTTTGTATACTAGTTTGGAATCCGTATTAATCGGGTTTGTATACTAGTTTGGAATCCGTATTAATCTTCTGGAGGCGAATGTTTCCACATTAACAGGTTTTATGAGGTATGCTTGTATTTTCTCGAGATGTCGTTTTTGTCAATGCTAATTTTTTTCATTACTTTTTACTTCTTGGTGACTTTGTTCTAGTTCATTTGTTTTCCTAGAGATATGGCATGTTAACACAAGTGTTTCCTTATTTTTGAAATTTTGGTGCTTCAGATCATGTATGAATGAAAATAATTCCATTTGTAGTTTGCATTTGTAGCTCAAGTAGTCAAGTTATATTATCTTTGCATGGCTAGAACTGACATCAGTGTGCAACCTTCTTGTTGACCTTTAGATTATCTTTGTTATTTGCAATTTATACTCAGGTTGTAGATTTAATGCTCCAGGAGCCATGACTTATCATTTGAACTGTAAAGGAGAAATCCTTTAAAACATTATTTCTAAGTGATCCGAAGTCGACAGTTTTCAATCTTGAAAGGAGCTTTTCGTAGTTATACCAAACAATAAGATTTAAAGATGCACGAACCCCTCCCCCCCCCCCCCCCCCCCTTCCTCTTTTTTGTGAATATTTACCATATTTTCCAGTAGTGCTTCTATAAAATATTTTTCTACTAACTTGTATACGCTTGACGTGGGCATTGCTAGTTGTGGTTGGATTTAGTGACTTTTACCACCCTTAGAATGCTTGATTGGATGATCGCTAGAATGCAGATGTTTCTATAGGGATGTATCGCCTAGACCTGTGACCTTGTGATGACATTAGCTAAATAGCCTTGAAGAGGACTATACCAAAATTCCAAAGTTTACCCTCTTTGACAAAGAGTTACCAAAAGACACTTTTAATCAAACTATGTTCTTTCTGGATGGAGATGATGAACACATTATGCGCACGTGCTAATTTTGAGATGCCAGAAATACAGGTAGTGTTGGGAAGAGAGAAAGAATTGTATTTTTTCATCTAAGACGGTTGAGGGCTGAAGTTACACAAATTTGATCAAGTATTGGGCTAGCTAAAGGGGTTCAGGTCGTATGCAGGTTGTTGCCCGCCTAACTAGTTGACGGCTGAAGGTACACAAATTTGATCTAGCAGGTTGTTGCCTGCCTAACCAATCTAATAAACGGCTTGTGTTTGGGCTGTGTTGTAAATAAATGGGCCGACCTGCAAATCCGCTAGTTTTTTTCTTAAAAAATGAAATATCTAGAACTTATGTAGTTGAACTTGCTTTGGATTTGAATGTGCATGGTTTGGTTTTGTAGTTGAATTTGATCTGGATTTGGTTTTGTGCTTGGCTTTATATCCTATATTAGCCTGGCTCATTTGGTTGGCCTTTTCACACATGGTGTCTGGCTCGCATAGTCCTAAACGTGACCAGATTAAGTTTGAGGTCTTTAGCACGAATAGTTTTATTTATACATGCTGTGTTCTTGTTTGGTGATTAGTGATTCCCGCCTTCTGTAATAAGGGGTATTTGTGATTGTGTTGAAACTGAACCAAAAAATAAATTTGTCTGCTTAAATACAACAAATTAACATATTAATAATAAAAAAAATAACCCACGTGTTGCGGTGGTGAACCGACGTCAATCCATTCATTCTCGGGCCAATGTACAAGAACCAAAAAGTAAACTCATCAATGCCTATAAACAACAATTTAACATATTAAAAAGCCAATGTACAAGAACCAAAAAGTAAACTCATCAATGCCTATAAACAACAATTTAACATATTAAAAAAAAAGCACGGCGAACCAAAAGAAAAACAAAATTGTGCATTAAGGTGGCGTGTTGACACTAGTTCGGTTGATATCAACGGCATCGACACTAAATCGTAAACATGAATTGGTAAACTCAAAAAGTAAACTCATCAATGCCTATATACAACAATTTAACATATTTTAAAAAAAAAAGCACGGCGAACCAAAAGAAAAAAAAAACAAAATTGTGCATTAAGGTGGCGAGTTGACACTAGTTCAGTTGATATCAACGGTATGACACTAAATCGTAAACATGAATTAGTAAACTCCACCAAAAAGAAAACAAAACCCACACGTTGCGGAGGAAGTCGATGCGAATTCAATTGGTAGCGACAATATCAGCACTAAATCGTAAACATAAATTATTTAGCTAAAAGAAAGAAAGAAAACATGTTAACCTGACATCACCACGGCGCGCCGCATGAACCAATCACATAACCAGATCATGAATATTTATCTTAACTATAAATTGCTATGAACTTTTAGGATCATAAGGTGAAAAAGACTTTGAAGGCTCATAACCAAAGGTGCAAAAATGTCAAAAGCTAATTAGCTAAAGCCGCTAAACTGGTCATACTTATGGGTTAACAAGTTGAACACGATACGAACCCGGAAATTTTATACGAACCTAAAGACGATATGAATCCGGAAATCGTGCCCACACATGAGACGAACACGTCACATGTGTTTGTTGTTTCACATGAACACAATGTTTTTTTTTAGCACGATCTATTTATTAAGAAAAAAACTTGTATATCAAGAAAAAACTTGTATATCCTATATCAATACTTTAATTCTAAAGTTTATATCAATACTTGCATGATCAAAGGCCATTTGTGTAAAAGTTATATTAATGTATGTTTATTATTACTATTTTTTTCCCTTTAAGGAAAAGTTTAAAGGTAATTTGATTTTTCTATGAATATTATGGATATAGAAACAATATTCAATAATAAAAAGTTAAAAGGTCTAACACCAATCAAATGGTTGTTGGTTTTAGTTTCGCTTGAAATATAAAGTAAAATCGATAAAGAAAATTAGCTTTAAAAAAAATAGTTTACACTTACACAAAATAGTTAAATTACCATTATAGTTGATATGTTACAGTTTTATTAAGAGTATAAGATTCACTGTTTTACATTCACCACCTCATCAATCAAATCCTTGAAAATCAAACGCTCTATGTCTAACACTAAGCTTGGAACCTCATAACAACAACACCTTTCCCAGTCTCCTGATCTGGTATTCAAGTCTGCACTTACAATGTTTATAACTTCATCATCATCATCATCATCATCTTCATCATATATGCATCTTCTAGAGCCATTTTGTAGAGCATCTATTTCTGACCACAGTCCTTTCAATAGTTTTTCTCCATTCATAAACCTTCCATATAGTTTTCCATCCATGTTGACTAGTTTCTGGAAGAGAATTTCGTTCACAGAATCGAATATCATCTTTCTTTTTATTGTCTCGTTGGACTTACACCTTGCGCTCTTTTCGTCGTCTTTAGCATTTGAGTTTTCAAGAAGGTGGAACAAGTCTGGTTTTATTAAGGTGCTGGTTGGATGAAGCTGGACTATCCTGATGGCAGAGTCTAGATCGTTTAGGAAACCCGAGGCTAATAATATCTCACTAATGTATTCGTGGTCTGTGTGTTTCTCATCAGTGGAGTTCACTGATTCTTCGGTTTGTTGAATGAGTCGAGCACTGTTTTCTAATTTTACATGATTAAACTTGGAATGGTGATCTTCATCGGTTTGACCAACGAGTAAATTCTCATTTGGTTTCTTCTTTATTGGAGATGGTGTGTCTTCTATGAAGAATGCATCAAGAACCGAGTCAGGGCTCGGTTGTTCCACAGAAAGTTTGGTAAGCTCAACCGTTGGCCTGTCTTCTATCAATCTTTCAGTGAAACTATTCTGAAAAGGTTAAAAATGACACATGTTAAGTAAGTTAAATCTGTTGCAAATGTGTTGGAATAATTCTGATAAGTTCACATGTGAAACATGAAGAGAGAAAATAGTTATAGTCAAAGTCTAAAGTTTGAGATTAATAAATTAGTTTTAGGCATCAAATCCTGGTTGCCCACATTCTTGGTTATCTATCATTCGCCTTCAAAATGTGCGTGTGTGCGTATGTGCATGTATATTTTGTAAAAGAAACTGGAAACCAACCTGTATCACCCTATGATTTCTCTTTGGCTGATCAATGCTTTGCATTTGATTAATGGTCTTGATTTTTGGGTGTTTAGTCTTCAAATTGGATTGCTTTTTGATTCTGACCGAATCAGATAATGGCCCGTTAAAGCATTGCTTTTCAACACCATTCTTCGACTTATGCAGTTTTGGGCTCGGTGTCCTATCAGTCACCTTCATATTCTTTGGTGTTCGGTCATTCACCTGTTTTCGAGCCATGCGGTTAACACCATGATGACCTGTTATCATCTTTGGTTCTGCAGCCATCTTAGCTGGTTTCATGGCATGGTTCACGAGTTCACGTCTCTTTGGCGAGCTAGTTCCCTTGACTTTGGGTGAACATTGTGCGTCGGGTTTATGTGTTTCCAGATATTGCTCTTTGTTGTTTAACCCTATTTTGGTCATTTGAATTGCTTCAAGTATCTGCTTAAGCGCTCTGAGATCCTTCGCCGATGTGTTAAACTTGAGTTCATTCAGCATTTTCTCTATCTCGCCATAAACAGAAGGTTTTCTGGCCCGATCACTGCCTTCGTGCTGCTGCAAAGCGGGCCTAATCTTTGACTGCACCCTTGGAGAACTTGAAACCAATTGGTCAACTTCACAAACAGAGTCTGTTAAACTATCCAGGCCCATTAACCGCGCTACAACACCCGATGATGGTCTTTTATTACTTCCAGGCTCGTGTCTTGGCTTGTTCATGGACTTCGAGTGTGAGTTTTGCTTACTATCTAATGATAGCCTTGGAGGCTCTTTGACTTTGAAAGTTGACTTTAGTGAATATTGTGATTCTCTTTCATCACAAGAGAATCTTGATACCTCCTTGACTTCTTTGACCAAAGACGAACTCTTGTGTACCTTTGCAAGGTTTTGGTCTTTTCTGGCTTTTTGATGCACGAAAGGCCTCGGGGAGTCGATGTGCTTCATGACGGGGCGCGTGCGTTCTTGTTTTGTCACTCGCGTCTCTCTGGTCATTGACTCTTTGACCACATCTCTGATATCAAGTGGTGGTAAGGACCAATCCGGTTGCTTTTTGCGCAAGTTTGGAGATGTGAGTTCAGATGGCAGTTGCCATTCAGTTTGAAGTCTTTTACTACAATCAAAAGATGAGAAGGTGGTAGATGAGCATGAAGATGAAGAAAATGAGTTTCTTGATGAGTCAACTGAGGGTCCATTCTTTTGGTTTCTCTCCTGTATTTGTTTCAAATTTTGGTTAAATACTTATGCTTATGCAAAAGTTTAGATATGGTAAAAAGTAAAAAAACTACAAGTTACATTGTTTTTCTTCACCTTAGATGCATTCTTGAACTCCTTTTCACCTTCACCTAAACAACAACTAGTTTGTCATTACATATTATTGGGAAAATCTTAAATCACTAAAATAGCATGCTTAATCGGCTACGTTAAACAAAATAGTTAACCGGCTTTAAAAAACATATCATTTTAACCTTTCAAATGTTAAGAAAAACCAATTACTATGTCACACATGGCGTAGTTTTGCACTGACAAAGATATACCACCACACCATATCATGACTCGTGGTGTACTTTTGCGCCACAATACATCTTTTGCACTCTATGATGCAAAAGTAATTTTTTGAGACGCAAGATACATATTTTGTCCTCCTAGTGTACTTTTGTGCCCACGGTACATCTTTTGCACCTGTTGGTGCAAAAGCATTTTTTTTAGATATGTTTTCATCGTTTATAGTTATTTTCAACGGTCAAAATTAATTTGAAAAGAAAAAGGGTTTGCGTATGTTGGCTAAAAAGCACTTTTTCAATATACGTTTTCATCGTGTATAGTTATTTTCAACCGTCAAAATTTAATTTGAAAAGAAAAAAGGCAGTGGCTGTTTGGTTTTTAACTGTTGGTCAACTGGACAATTCTCTTTATTCTCCTTAATTAATATTGATAATTTCAGAAGTTTTATATGAGAACCATTAAATAATCATAAACTAATAAGTTAACCACTTTTTAACCCCTTAAATGAGCACTAAAGTTACACCAAAACTAGCAAGGACAAAACAAAGATATTATTATATTTTTGGTAAAAAAGTATGACTGGTGGATTAAAATTAAAAGTTAGTTGGAAAACTGAGATACAACAGTTACATAACAACCATTACACTAAAATTTATATAACTGTATTTAACCGGTACCTGCAGTTAACCGTTTTTGGATCAAGCCTTGGCGGTGTAAGCCGAGAAGGTAACGACGGTCAAAAAGCTGTAAAAGTCCATTCATGCATCCCAGCTGCTTCTGCAGCCCTTGCTTATCTTCTCTTATTTTGTATGCAACCTTTGTAGCCATTAATTTCCACCACCACTGCTTTGGTTTTATAGAAACTTGATTGTTGTTTAGTTAAAGTGGCAGAAAGAATGTGCAGGATTCAATAATTTTGACTGCACTTTATGATCAGGTGATCATGGCAGAAAGAAAGATTTTTGAAATTTGATTTTTTTTTTTGGCTCCACAAAGGGGATATTGAAGCAATAAATGGAAGTATAGATGGATTGTTTTATGTGGGAAATGAAATGAGTAGCAATTATATATATATATATATATATATTTAAGATTTAAGAGGGAAATATTTATATTATTTTGGAGAATTTGGATGGTCAGATCTGGGCAGCCATGTGGACAATGTAATGTTGATGGGGTATGCAGTCTAGTCTGGCCCTTTCATGTGGAGTTTGTCAGTTGAGGAGGCTTAACTATATTGTATATACTATTACTACATGCATTGTGTGTTGTCAATTTGCAGTTTATTAACCCCTTTTGTAGTGCATTACTTTGGCACAATACTAATAGGCGAGAATCGTCTAAACCGAAGTAAGTCAGCTAGTTTAACAGGTTTGACATCCAAATAGTTTGGTTCGTGGTTTGGGTTTTATGATAATCTGGTCTAGTGGCTTAGTCCAGTTCATAACATGAATATGGTCGTGTAAACCAAATTGGTCGTTTGAGTTTTATTATTTATATTGTTATTTTCATTTTCATTTATGGAATATATGTATAATGCCCATAAGTGCATAATTGCATAAACCATCTTTATTATTTTTTAATATTTTAATGTAAACTAATGATTTCGAAATACAAAAAAATGGTTTAAACCCTCATACTGTCAAAACCAAACCGCTAAACTGCCAAAACAGTATCATTTTTCTATTTAGGTTGTCATTCTCCAAAATCATAGTTAGTTGTTCGTTCAAAACTTCATTAAAACTGGCTGAACAATACTGTAAACACCCTAGAATACTAACAATATAACCCTTTTAAGGTGCGTTCCTATCGTGTTGTTTAACTTTAAATTGCCTAGTTAACAAGCAAGCATATAAAAGAAAAGTCCCTTGGCTAAGCAAGCTACTACATGCATTTTGATGGTAGCTTGTGGAGTAGAATACATTCATCATGTGCCTCCATGTACATAGGCGGTACAATGATTGTCAACATATATTATTACCAAAGTACAAGTGATGTAATGCATGCATGCATGCATTATCTACATGTAATTTTGTACTTAATGCATATCCATCTTATCAAGTAAGCTTGTTTTTGTGTGGGTCAATTGAGTCTGATGGCTGGTCTTGGAGCATGACCACATGCTTAAAGGTCTCACATGGTCAGGATTGCTTGCCTTTGTTTCAATAAACATTCACCAACCATTAGCCATCAATCATACCATCCTTACTAGGTTCCAAGAATTTAAGATTATAAAGCCACATTAGCATGCCACTTTAGCTACATTGTAATTTTTTTACGTACATGTAACCTACGTATATTACATATATGGAAGAAAATTCAAAAAAATTGTTACGTTGAGTTCTTTTAAGTTCTTAAAACTCAAAGTGACTCTCAAAAGAAATCAGCCATATATATATATATATATATATATATATATATATATGAATGGATTTGTATAGTGATTTGATAAAAAGTTTGGGTGGGTTGGAATGAGATATGGTGTGATTCTTCCAGGGTGTCAAGAAAATATGGTTTGTATTTGATTTGAATATTTAATGGGAGGTAACTTTTTACACATTCTTCTAGGGTTCTAAAAGGGGGTTGAAGATTGTGTGAGCCCTAAACAAGGGTTACAAGTTGTTAAGTGATAGTTATTTGCAAGTCAAGATTCCCTCTTATCCCTTTTTCTTCACATGAACATGAAAAGGAATAAACGAGCATAAAAGTTTTTGTGCATCTAAGCTTGGGACTGATTCTTTAGGGAAAAGAAACACTTTTCATATTATATTATATCATTTAACGGTTTAATTGTGTAACTTGGTATTTTCATCAATTAGGTTGGCCAATACAAAAAGGACATACTCGTATGTTTTTTTTGCATGTAAATTTATGTTATAATTATTTGTACTTGTACATGTACAACAACATTTTAAATATTAAAAAAAAAACGACTTTGTAAAACTGATTTGATTATATGTAAAACAACAGATAAAATTATGTAAAACTAATTTCTTTATTTCAATGTGATTCAATTATGTAAATTACGCAAAACAAATTTGTTTTGCAGGTAAAATTACATTAAAAAAAACTATATTAACTATTTGTGGGTTTTACGAATCAAATTGCTTATAAATGTGGATTTTCTCATTTAATCTCTCCCTCTATAATTCACCAAAATTTATTTTAACTATTAATCTATTATCGAAAGTAAGATGTAATATTGAAACTATTTAATGGTTTAAGAAGCACGACATTAAATTAAACACTTTATGTGAAAAGCCTATTTAACCAAGAAACATCCCCCACTTCCTGTTTCTTAATTTGCCTACAAAAATTTCTTCTATTTAAATAATTTATTTTCATTGTTTATTTTGTATTCCACAAAAATACGAAAACACATATCATTTTCCAAGTATAAAGAGTTGTTTTATTAATGAGACATGACATCAAAATTTTTATTATTTGTTTTTATGAATAAACAAAAAGTTAAAAGAGTTTGAATGAAAAAATCAAAGTCAAAGGTCAGTGTCAAGTAAAATCATATTACAAAAATGGCCAGATAATGAAATCCGAAGTCACCAAATTGCACATGCTTTGTTTCGGATCCACCTAATTTACTCTTGATTTCTATCACCTTTTTTTATATAAACAAAGCTTTAATATGATTCTTGTAGCTAGGTGTTTGGATATTACTAGTTAGGTTTTTTTTTTCTTTTTTTTTTTTCTTTTTTGTGTGTGTGTGCAAATCAACTAGTATCCTACTAAGATTAAATTGTTTTTTTTTTTTTGATTTGGTGAACGTCTTATATTCCTTCCAATTAACTCAACTAGCCAATCAACAAAGCCCGTTACAATTTTTAGTCAATCTTTCGTTTGGTACCCGCTACAGCATGTGAGTTTGATAGCTTGATTTTGGACATTACATATTATTAAAAACAATGAAACAAATATGTTTCACTACCTATTTTCTTACATTGCAACTATATTTTTGGGTTTTCTATTTCGTTTGCTATAGCAAATACATTGAAACAAAAAAAAAACTATACATTCGCATAACGCGTGTGTTTGATCTTAATAATTTATATTATAACAAGTTATTAAAACTTGCCCAAATGAAACCCTCCACTAAAGTTTACGTCTCATAGTCCTCTAATGGAGTTTTTATGTATGTAGGAATATAAATTATTAATAATATACTCTAGCAAGATCAAACTCACGTTTTACTATGAGCATTAAGTTATTTTGTTTTGATGTATTCGCTATAGCAAAAAACCTGAAAATATAGTCGTAGTATAAGCAAAATGTATCAAATTATACCTGTTAACTGGTTAATTAAATACGTGAGTTAATTAAAAGAAAATAAAAGAAAAATTGATTAACTATTGTATTTACTATTTTGCAAGTGCAAGTAAAGGTGGAGGAATTTTTTTATTTAAAAAAAAATATTATATTTATTAAAGATTACAATGTATAGTAGAATTTTAGATTCTTTTAGAACGACAGTTTTCTTTTTATGTTTTAGGTCAACACACTCTTCAATTTAGAGAGCTCGTTGCCCTACTCTGGCCAGATTATGTTGTCTTAACCGGGCTCACATTGGCTTTAAATTTTAGCTTGGGTGTTCCCCTGGGAAACCATACCACCGCCTGTCACTTGACAGTCATTGTGCCGTCACAACAGCAGAACTCTCTAGCGTAACAGACGGTGGGACAAAAACCCGGGTGGGCTCGTGATCCGAACTGACAATGCTCAAATCCTTCATTTTTAATACTCAACCAAAGTGACACAAGTAAGAATCGAACTTGGATCTTCACGGGAGAACTCGAGTCTTCCTACCACTAGACCATAAGTAGGGGATTAGTAGTAGAATTTTAGATAATTACAATTAGGGATGATATTGAAATGGTTTGAATTAATATTGGTAATCTCGGTCTCAAATTTAATTGTGAACTTGTATCACATACTTATCTCAACACCATAAGTTATTTATCAGGTTTACTTGTTAGCTTATTAAGAATTGTACGTTATGATTTTCAAACACATGTCGTGTTGTTCAAACTATTATATAACTTTATTACAATACGAAGTTAGAAATATAAAAACTAAACATTAGTGACTTAGTGTATTATTCTATTGTCCAAGGAAAAAAAATGTTTTTGGGTATGGTTATGGTAAACAAGAATGTATATTTCGAATAATTGGATCGAGTATCACCTAATATCATATTCATCACGTATCTGTGAAACTTTTTTATTATTAATTACATACCCGGTTTTATACTCGAATGTTTCATATATTGGTTCTGCGTGTTCGTTTTTCATCCTAATTTAAAGAGTTATTTTGCCATATAATACAATTATAATTATTTATTCTAGTATGGTATCCAGCTCATTTTTTTTATATATTTATCATTTAAAAATAATCAGTTTACAGTGTAATTACAACATTAAGATAATGGACTTTGAGATCTTTATAACACTTGTTAATTCTTATCGCAAATTAGGTACACATAAAGTTCGTATTTATAGTTTAATTAATATGGCATGTGCTTGTGCTTGGTCACGCTTTTTATTAATATTCAACTCCCAAGAATATACAACGTTTCATTTTGTATATAAGTTGTCACAAATTGGGGCTTTTTTTCAAAACAAAACATATGGTTCTTGTACTTTTGAGGATAGAAACAATATAAAATTAGCCTTTGAGAAATAAAACAAGATATAAAGTGATAAATGTGGGTATGTGTAGATCGAATGTATACGTATATTAAAAACAATGAGATTAATAATGTATCAAAGATGTTGCACGAGGCTCTACCAATAATGGTGTTGTTGCAAATCATGACAAAATCTCTAAGGTGGTCTCCACTAGATACTTTATATATTGTTGGTAACACCCTAGCTTTTGATGCTAGAAGATGTGTAGAACTTTTGACACTGGCTGCGTTATAAAAACATCACTCACGTATAGATTGAATATGAATTCTCTTAAATCGTTATGGTTACTTTGATCTTTTGCCATATTCTAAAAGCACTTTCCATAAGTAGTATAAACGTTTTATTAAAATGGAGACAAAATGAGAAGTGTGAGATGGATTTGTGACCACACAAAAAAAAAAAACTCTTAAAAATAAATTCAAAAAAATAATAATAAAATCATAACTCAAATATAAATTAAGAACGAAAAAATTTTAAAAAACTAAAATGTTCCCCCTATCATTCTCATTCCAAAAAAAATGTTGACAAAAAGACACAATGCCGAGATCAAAGACATAATGACAGAAATGAACAAAATACACAATTATAGCTAAAAAAAACACAATAAATCGTAAAATATAACACAATATTGAGTAATATAACACAATATTAAAAAAAACACAATGTTAAGGTAAAAAGACACAATTAATAACGAAAATAAACACAAAACACAATGATTTTTTTCACTCAACATTGGTTTTTTTTAGAGAACGAGAAAGACAGTGAAAATATTTTTTTGTTTTTTATTAAATTTTGAGTTATAATTTTTATTATTATTATTATTATTTTAAAGAATTTTTTGTATGGCTGCAATTTCTTCTATTTTTGTCCACTTTGTAAAATACCTAGACCCTATATACATTTAGATGAGAAATTTATTAATAAGTTCAATATCTTTTGGTAAAGCAATCTTTATTAATATTTTATACGCATAAATAAATAATACAATAGAACCGTGTTGACTAATGATTTTCTTTTAACATACACGCGAATAACCCCAACCTATCCCTTAAAACAGATATGTAATGCCAATTTTACATCAACTCATTGTCGTCTCCAACAAATAATTTGACGACTAAATTACAAATTAATCTATACAACAAAATTTAAAATATATATTAATCGTTAAACTTCTAAGTTATGAATACCATCTCCACTCTTGATTGTGATACGTTTACGTTAACAATACAATCTTAAAGTTGATTATTGTGTAAGAATATACCAATCTATTTACATTAGTTAATTATTTTAGCAATTAATTATGAAATTAAGATCACAAATTTAAAAGTAATAAGTCCGAAAATACTACATCAAGAAACACAAACCACCAAAAAAGCAAACCTTATATTCACTAAATCAAGAAACCTAAAAATCAAAAATATTAACCTTTATTATGTGTTGTAGTAGTAAACATCTATTTCCTCTCTAGCAAAAGCCTCGGTTCGAATCTTGTTTCCTTTGTTTCCTATCATAAACTATTGAAGGCCACCTACCCAGCAGAAGTTGCGATTTTTCTGAGCTCGCTGGTTAGCAAGGTATTGGCAGACCTCGTGAGTTTTCTAGTAATGAGTTCTCAGTGTTTTACCTAAGCGCAGGGAGACCTCAAGCACATAAAGGCGAGAGGTGAACAAAAAGCGCACTTCAGACCAAGTGCAGAGAAAATCAGCATGAAGCGCAAGCCTAAGGTGCGCCTATCATACGAGGAAGGTTTTGTGCATCAGGATTCAGGATGTGCATATATCTTCATAGGTTGTACATATAATCTAGTATATATTAAATGATATATGGTGCTTATTTATGTCTGAATTTTGGGTAACTGAAGCTAGAAACCTATTATGATTGATGCAAAAGTTTAAATAAGGCAATCGCGCCCCACGTATGAAAAGCAGTGCGCTTTGCATCTTAGTTTTTAAGCCCTATCACCTAAGGGTGCCTCGTGCTTCTTAAAACGAAAGCACGAGTCAAAATCCCTACAGCCAAAATCACATACAATAAGAGTTATGAAATATCACAAGTCAAAATCCCTGCAGCCATTCATTTGGCAGCATAACTAAAGACAATGACACTACAACAAAATTGGTGTTCAAGTTCCATAGCGCAAACCATGGTCCGTGAACAAGTTCATTTCATAAGGTACAGTCAAAATTTCAGATTCAAAAAACATAAGAAAACTCACCGTTAATCTTAGATATGTGTGTGTCAAGAAGCCAAGAGTTTTACAGCAAAGTCATTTTTCATCTTCTCCGAGGCAGGTTCAGAACGAAAATGGACCAGAATTTGCAGTTTTTCGACAGGAAACCAGCCGAAATCTCGCTGGGGTGCGCCTTGATGGCAGCAAGGCAGTTTACCATCGTTGGCCCTTGCCTGGGAGCCTTTTGCGCTTTTGATTACCATGACAGCATTTTTTTCTTTTCCACCGAGTCTTCTTCAGTAAACGCTTCATCAAGGTTTCATCGTTTAATCGCTCGAGAAAACTAGAGTAAAACTCCCAATGTGGGTTTTGTTCATCAATAGCACCTTGGCCAAACGGGTGTTGCGCTACATACGTCCTCACATCATTCACGGCTGCCAAACCTTCAAGAAAGGTTTGGAGTTCACCTTTAGGACCTGGAAGAACAACCACCAACACTTGTTAAAACATCGACACATCATAAACATATCTAGTGTATTAAATATGATTAAAAAACTGTAGCTCGCCTAAAAAGTTATCATCACTATTCTTGTAGCTGTAAGAAGCAGGAAAGATACCTGTATACTTCTGCAAGATTAACAACATAAAACAAGACAAAAGTGAGGATTTTATTCTATGCAGTCGATAACCCGATATATCACCGACATATCGGTGATATTTCGATTGTCGGTCCTTTGGTAGAATATCGGTCAAAATATCAGTTTGAATATCGATACCAATAATATCGGCGATATTGACCGATATTTGACAGATAGTGGACTGATATTTGACCAATATATCACCGATATTCCCGATATCAGTGTTTTAAGTCTTAATAATCAATTTTTAGTGTTCAATGTTAGTGTTTTAAGTCTTAATCAGTTCCTACTTACTATGATTGTTAGTGTTTTGCAAGTTGCAAAAGGTTAATATCTTAGTGGTAAGAGAGTTTCTTGAATTATTAGTGTTAAATTGCTATATATATGAATTTTACATGATATTAAAATTACCGATATCTCATCGCGATAACAGATATCTCAGTTATTGGTCGTTGACCGATATCCGATATTTTTGCGCATTAATTAACTGCTTAGATTTTATTTACCGTGACAAAATCATTATTTGTATTTGATATTTTGATGCACGAAATAAAAATATGAGCTGAAAAAGGTGATGATCTTACAGGATTGAGCAATCCCTTGTATGGAGAATCATCCACCAACAATGTATTTGATTCATTGAAAGTTCCTTTCACCCATTTATTGTTAGGACCATCTTCGTCCCAAATTTTTCGTAGATCCTTCATGACTATAGGCTTATGTTTGACTTCAAGAGTGTCAATATCAGAGTCTGTGCATTGGCATCCATCCTGAATTTCAATAACTAAAAGGGTTCAAATTTGTCACCTCTGATAAAAGTATTATTGACAAACAATATTTATTACTCACCCACACAAAAAGCAGTTTCCACCTCAAATCTCTCAACAGAAAGCAAACCAGCGGGTCTAATTTTTTCCTACATATACAAATTATTACTTGTGGGCAAATGAAAAGAGTAAGCAAATAAATAAACCGAACAATACCAGGTTCTTGAAGACCAAATGGCAACATGGAATCTCTCAAAGCAAAAACGCAAGAAATCATCCAAATATGGTCTCTTGAAAACTGCAAGCAAATGAAACTTGTAATACAAGAATTCACAGTTATCTGTAACAAGAAGTTAACTTTTTAATTCCTACTTGCTCGTCCGTTCATGTATTTATCTGCTACAACATCCTTTGGTCGGTCTGAAATAACATCTGCAAGCAGCCCGTTCACGTCAAGAATAAGAAGCTTTTTCACCGGGCCTTTCGGCTTCGTTTCCTCTTTTCTTACATCGGTCACGTTAAGATTGGTTCTTGCTGTTAAGCTCATCGTACCAATACCATCTTTCAAATGCGTTTCTCCTTGTGACACTCCACCACTAACTGCTTCTACAAATTTACTTGTGTTCTCACAAATGTCACCCGAGGCTGGAGTATTGTTTATTATCTGCCTCTTTTGCTCTTTTAATGCTGGAATATCTGGAATATCAGCAGCTTCCATGTTTTGTAAGTACATCGGATCCAAATTTTCACCTAAAGTCGGCTGCGTGTTCTCTGATTTCGGCTTCCTTTTCCTTTTTTTCTTACCATTGGCTACTTCTGTCTGATCTTGTTCTTTTGACACCATATTTGCATCAGGAGTTGCAGTTTTAACCGAGACCGTTTCATCATTCTTTACTTCAAGAACTTTAGTTGTACTTAATCCTTCTTGTGTGTTCTCCCGGGTACTTGAAATACCACCCAAATCTGGATTATTTTTCCTTTTCCCTCTCTTTCTCTTTTTTAATGCTGTATTATGTCCTGCAGTTGTACCTGAACTCGATTCCATTTTCTTTTGTACTTCGACCTCCCCATTAAGATTTGTAGTCATACTTGAACCCATCTCACACGTACCAGCGGGACATGACACTGATGTCTTGTTATAAACGGTTGCAGATGTACCTATGCCAGTATTTGAATAGAATTGAGCTTCTGGTATGCTATTATGGTTTTCAGTATCTTCTATTTTCTCGGAAGATCCTAGATTTGCATCCAACTTTTTCTTGAGGGCTCTTCTATTCTTTTTCTCTAATTTAGTGAGCTTAAGAGCATCATTACCATTATTTGCGGTTTCACTTTCATCCAACTTACCATTGGCAACTTCCGTATGATCTTGTTCTTTTGACACCACGTTTACATCAGAAGTTGCAGCTTTAGCCGAGACTGCTTCACCACGCATTACTTCAAGAACTTTAGTTGTACTTAACCCTTCATGTGTGCTCTCACGGCTACTTCCATTATCACCCGAGTCTGGATTTTTATTTAATTTCTGCCTCTTTCGCTTTTTTGATTCTTGATTGTCTGTTGAAGCAGTACCTGAACCCGGCTCACCCATGGCAGCTTCCAAGCTTTCCGAGAGCTGAGGATTCAAAATTTCAGCTAAAGTTAGCCGTTTATTCTTTGAATCCGGCTTCTTTTCCCTTTTCTCCTCCTTACCATCGGCAACTTCCGTATAATCTCGTTCTTTTGACAGCATGTTTGCATCAGTTGTAACTTCACTCAATCCTTCTTGTGTGCTCTCACAAATACTCAAAATGCCACTCGCATCTTGATTACCGTTGTTCATTTTCTTTCTCTTTCTCTTTTTTAACGCTGCGTTATCTGTTACATTTGCACCAGAACTCGTTTCACCAACAGTAGTTTCCACTTTCTTTAGTACTTCAACCTCCCCATTAAGATTCGACAGATTCTCATCAACGGTTGCGGCACGTTCTCGTTTTTCTAATGATTTCTTCCTATGCTTTTTATGTGGCTTAGGAGCATCATTACCATTATCGCATTCCATCCGTAAACACTCGGTTACAAGTGATGCCTATGAAATCCAACAGCAAAAGTTAACCAAATTAAACTAATTTGTAAATCTTCAGAATACAAAAATGCTACTTAAATTAGTATCTATTTGTGCCAAATCATCATGTTTGTACCTACAGAGTACATATTACACCAACCTATCATATTTATATCGATTGAGGCAATAATATTCAATAGTATTAAGATCTATATATATATATATATATATATATATATATATATATATATATATATATATATATAAATAGGAATTAACGAATATTGAATATACATACCTAACTTCAATTTCTTCGTATTATTATCCTCGGCGGAGTTGATTGGTGTATTCACGGTGGCGCAACGGCGGCAGCAGATGTAAAAGATGCCCTTATAATTATTAACAATTTCATACCTCAAAGTTTCTGATTTCTACACTTAATATTGTCGGTAATAATCAAAACCTCGTTTAGTGTATTAAATTTAAAAAAATTGCTCTGGTCGTTAAAAAAAAAAACTTTGGTGTTGAGTTATTTTCGAATTTCAAACTGTTTTTATAGGGCTTTTGATGGAAGGAGGATATGAGTCGATTAATAAAAAACATAGCTCGAAATGATTCTTCAAACGGCTTGATTGGTGCTTCAAATCAGGTGTTTGAACTTCAAATTTACAAAAGTTAAGTTGTTTGGAGCTTCGTTTCGAGTTGCATTACATCGATCGACTTGTATCATCTTTCCGATCAAAAGCCCTAAAAAATTAGTTTGAAATTCGAGAAAAACTTAACATCGTTAAAATTTTATTAGCGGGGGACTATTTAGAGCCAATTTTTTTAGATTTTGGACCACCAGTGGTAATAAACGAAGTTGGATTATTATCGGCCAATAACAGTTAGTTGAGATTATTAAAATCCAATTTACCTATAACTTATAACTTATTAAAAAGTTATTCGGTATTGCTTAACATATGAGTGAAAAAGTTTCATAAGTCACAAGGTTGTAACTTATGACTTTTCCAAAAGTCATAAGAAGGTAAAAGTAAGGAATCCGTAACACCCCTAAGTTTATTACCTTTGCTTAATCCTCACAGTTATCAATATTGGCAAAATCATAGTTTTAAATTGTATATAGTTATTAGGAACTAGACTTTTAGAATATGTACAGTGGAAGGACTTTCATAAATAGAAAAAAATACCTTCATGTCATTGTTAGGTATGCGAGGAGCATTCATCAACATTTTCATCAAGAATGCATAAAGATTTAACTAACATTGTTATGTTTTCATTAATATGTGGCCCCACCTCCCCTTGCCTTCACGCCCGCCATTTCACTGGTGTCGGTGCCTTTGGCACCCCCTCCTTGTTGAGGAATGTAATGGTGTTTAACGTCTTGAAATGTTGAAGTGAAGTGGGGCATACACCTATTACACTTAGTCTTATGATCCCGGAGTTAGAAAAATAATTTACACACACAGTTTTATCTTAACTACTCTTGTATCGGTTGATACAGCTGCAACCTCTTAAACGATATAAGTTGCTTAGGCATTTATCAGTTAATATTTGCTTCGTGTTTTTTATTGAATGTATAGAAATAGAGTCCTTCTTATTAAAGTATATTCTGAAAAATAATCTTTGCATTAAATTTAAGGTTGTAAAGAAAGAGAAACTTATATCATAAATTTAAAATTATTTGGTCTTGCTACATGAAATTGGTCATAACTCATAAGACTGAAAGTTTAAATTTTTAGTTAAGTTTTAGGTTCTTATTTCACTCATCAAAAAAAAGCCTTTTAAGTGAGGCCTTCACTTTTTTTTTCATGTTGTTTGTGATGCATGTCTACAATTTGAGAATGACGCGGAACTAAAGAACGAAGTGGCATAACTATTAACTCACCAAAATGAAAAACACACACAAACAATTATCTTACTTATATTAATCGGAAAATATAACCTAAAAGTGGATCATTTTTATCATGTTTTGGTAGTAACATGCTTGCATGCACGTCCCTCTTCATGGTAGTTTTGTTCTAGTTTAGAAATTTGGACTAATTATGTTTCAAACATCCCTTACATATTTATAATTAATGATAATCTTAAGTCTTAACCATACCAGATTTGAATGATGATCCTGATGAAAAGTAGTTGTGAAAAACGTTGAATTATATTCAAATAGGTTCAAAATTTTAAACTAGAAAATTTATTATTGTATCAAAGAAGGAAACGAATAAAGTAACAAGCCAATGATATCTAGTCTAAGTGCTTAGGGCGAGGCACCGAAAGACTTCAATTTAATATGAATGAAGAGTCTTTGGTTCAAGTCTCGTTGGGCCAGAGAATTTAATATTTAATATTTTAAGTTTGCATCAACATAATGGACGATTGAAGTCTTGAAAAAGCTACAGTGTTGAGTGTTTTAGTGACTCCGGTCTCCGGAATTCAACTAAAAGAATGACGTTGAATGGTATAAAACTCAACCAGAAAGTTGAGAATTTGGCCTTATGACAAATTATAAAAAGTGTGAACTTGATTCATTATGCAATTACCTGACAAACTATAAAATTATAGCGTTTATTTACATTTAAATTTTGAGTAAATGATGCTGGAAACCTATTACAACTAACAAACTAAAATTTTGCCTCATGTTCTTGACACCTCAGTTTTAAACACTATCGCTGATTCACCTCAGCGCGGCCCCATGCTTTTTAAAACCAAACATCATGGTTACTAAAAGAAATCACATATATTAGAGTTATAAAATTTCACAAGTCAAAATCCTCAGCCATTTGTTTGGCAGCATAACTAAATATAATGAATGGGTTCGATACAACAAAATTGGGTGTTCATGTTCCATAGCACAGACCATGGTCCATGAACAAGTTCATCTCATAAGGTACGACCGTACAATCAAAATTTCAGATTCAATAAACATGTATTAGAAAACTTACCCTTGATCTATGTGTGTTTCTAGAAGCTAAGAGTGTTAGCAGCATTTTCTTTTCCACCTGTTCTCCTTCTCTAAACGCTCAATAAAGGGTTTATTGCTTAAACGCTTAATAAGGCTCGAGTAAAAGACCCAATCTGGGCTTTGTTCATCAATGGCACCTTGACCGAATGGGTGTTGTTCTACATACGTTTTCACATCATCAGCAGCCGCCAAACCTTCAAGATAGGTTTGCAGTTCGCCATTAGGACCTGCAAGAGGAATCACCAACACTTTTTTACATTTTGTAAATATATTTAATGTATTAAATATAATTAAAAAATCTCACCTAACAAGTTATCATCACTATGCATGTAGCTGTAAGCAGCAGGAAAGATTCCTGTATACTTCTGCAAGATTAACAATATAAAAAAATTAAAAAATGAGTACTTCATTTATGGTAACAAAATCATTATCTGTATTTGATATTTTGATGCATGAAATAAGGTGATGATCTTACAGGATTGAGCAATCCCTTGTATGGAGAATCATCCACCAACAATGTATTTGATTCGGTAAAAGTTCCTTTCACCCAAGATTTACCAGGACCATCTTCGTCCCAAATTTTCCTCAGATCTTTAACAACTATATTCTTATATTGGACATCAAGAGTTCCAATACCAGAATCTGTGCATTTGCAACCATCCTGTATTCATATTACAGATTAGGGTTGCTCAATTTACAATAGACGCAATTGAGTCGGTAAAAAATCAAAGATAGTGACACGGGAAAGAATTGCAAGATGGATTGGGGCCCGCAAAAACGCATAGTCCACTATTTTTACAACTTGTATAGATAAGTGTTTTCGTCTTTTATGTAGGGGTAACTTGCAAATCGTTTACAAAAAAATCCCTATAAATAACTAATGTGTGAATTATGATTAAAATGGCAATACTGTTATAATACCAATCTAAAGTTCTAGATAAAGCAATTTAGAAAGTTGCCCTTTTAGCTAAAACTTCTAATCTTACCTGTTTGAGATAAACGTGAAAAACACAGCCTAGATTGGCTCTAAATGGTCAATATTGTCACCTCAGATAAAAACATAACCAAACTCTAAGAAACATAACAAACTCAGAGAGAACTCACCCACAAAAAAAGCAGTTGCTTCTTCAAATCTCCCAACAGAAAGTCAACCACCGGGACCAAATTTCTCCTACATATACAAAGTGCGTGAGTGCAAAACAAAGGGAAACAAGAGTAAATAAGAAAAAATAAATGAACAATACATGAATCTTGAAGACCAAATGCCAACATGGAATCTCTCAAAACAAAAAGACAAAAATTCATGCACATATGGTCTCTTGAAAACTGCAAGCAAACAAAACTTGTTAAACAAGAATTCACAGTTATCTGTAACAAACTAACGTTTAAATTATTGTCCCAAGTCGTACTTGCTCGTCTGGCAATATATTTATCTGCTATAATATCATCTGGTAGGTCGGAAACAACATCTGCAAGTAACCCATTCACATCAAGAATAATATGCTTTTTCTCCGGAGCTTTCGCCCCCGTTTCCTCTTTTCCTACATCATTCGCATTAGCATCTTTCATATGCTCTTCTCCTTGTATAACGTCAGCACTAACTGCTTGCAGAACTTTACTTGTATTCTCACAGGTACTCAAAATGTCACCCAAGGCTGAATTATCGTTTATTTTCTGCCTCTTTTGCTCATTTGATACTAGATTATCATGTTTAGCAGCTTCCAAGTATAAGGGGTCCAAAATGTCACCTAAAGTTGACTGCTTGTTCTTTGATTTCTTCCTTTTTCTTTTTTCCTTACCACTCACATTAAGATTTGTAGTTTCACTCTCCCCAGTCTCACCCTTGGCAACTTCTGAATGATCTTCTTTTGACACCACCTTTGCATCAATAGTTGCAGTTATAGCCGAGACAGTTTCATCACCCTTTACTTCAAGAACTTCAGCTGTACTTAATCCTTCTTGTGTGCTCTCATGGGTACTTAAATTGTCACCCGAATCTGAATCATTGCTCTTCAAGTTCTCTCTCTTTATCTTTTTTAATATTGTATTAGCTGTTGCATTTGTTCCTGAACTTGTTTCCATTTTCTTTTGTACTTCAGCATTACCATTAAAATTTGTAGTACCAGCTGGACTTGACATTGATGTCTTGTTATCAACAGTTGCAGATGTACCCACGCTATGAGGGTTTTCAGCATCTTCTCTTTTTTCTATAGATCCTAGATTAGAATCAAGCTGTTTCTTGAGGGCTTTTCTCCTTTTCCTTTTTTGTGATTTAGTGAGCATAGGAGAATTATTACCATTATCTGTCGTTTCACTCTCCACCGTCCTACCATTGGCAACTTCTGCATGAACTTGTTCTTTTGACACCATGTTTGCATTAGGAGGTGCAGTTTTAGCTGAAAGCGTTTCATCCTTCTTTAGTTCAAGAACTTTAGTTGTACTTGATCCTTCCTGTGTGCGTTCACTGGTATTTAATCCTTCCCTAGTCTTGGCAATGGAAACTTTTGAATGCTTTTCTTTTGACGCCATGTTTGCATCAGGAGTTTCAGGTTTAACCGAGACAGTTTCAGCACTCTTTGGTTCAAGAATTTTTGTTGTACGTAATACTTCTTGTGTGCTCTCATGGGTACTATATCCTTCCCCAATCTTACCATTGGCAACTTCTGAATGATCTTCGTTTGACACCATGTTTGCATTAGGAGTTGCAGTTTTAGCCAAGACAGTTTCCTCAATCTTTACTTCAAGAACTTTAGTTGTACATAATCCTTCTTGTGTGCTCTCATAGGTACTTAAATTGTTACCCAGATCTGGATTATTGTTCTTTATTTTCTCTCTCATTCTCTTTTTTAATGTTGTGTTATCTGTTGCATTTGTACCTGAACTCGTTTCCAGTTTCTTTTGTACTTCACCCTTACCAATAAGATTTGTAGTACAAGCTGGACATGACATCGATGCCTTCTTATCAATGGTTGCAGATGTACCTGAACTTGTTTCCATTTTCTTGAGAGCTTCAACCTTACCATTAAAATTCATAGTACCAGCTGGACTTGGCATTGAGGTCTTGTTATCAGCGGTTGCAGATGTACCTGAACTTGTTTCCATTTTCTTTTGCACTTCAACCTTACCATTAAGATTTGTAGTACCAGCTGGAGTTGACATAGATGTCTTGTTATCAACAGTTGCAGATGCACCTATGCTATTATGGTTTTCAGCATCTTCTCTTTTTTCTAAAAATCCTAGATTAGCATACAACTTTTTCTTGAGGGCTCTTCTCCTATTCTTTTTTTTGTGATTTAGTGAGCATAGGAGGATCATTACCATTATTTGTCGCTTCACTCTCCCCCGTCCTACCACTGACAGCTTCTGTATGAACTTGTTCTTTTGGCACCATGTTTGCATCAGGAGTTGCAGTTTTAGCTGAAATCATTTCATCCATCTTTGGTTCAAGAACTTTAATTCTACTTAATCCTTCATGTGTGCTTTCACGGGTACTTGGCGTATCACCCAAGTCTGGATTCTTGTTTAACTTCTGCCTCTTTTGTTTTTTTGATGCTGGTTTATCTGTTGAAGTGGTACCCGAACCCGTCTCACCTTTGGATGCTTCCAAGCTTTGTGGGTATTGCGGATTCAAAATTTCAGCTAAAGTTTGCCGTTTGTTATCCAAGTCCGGCTTCTTTTTACTTTTTTCCATACCATTCCCATTAACATTTGTGGCTTCACTCTTCCCAGTCTTAATATTGGCAACTTCTTCTATTGACACCAAGTTTGCATCAGAAGTTGTAGTTTTACTAGCGGCTGTTTCGTTACTTGTTACTTCAAAAACTTTCGTCATACCTAATCCTTCGTGTGTGCTCTCGCGGGTACTTAGAGTGTCACCCAAATATGGATTATTGTTATTCATTTTCTTTCTATTTCTCTTTCTCTTTTTTGATACTGTATTATCTGTTGCATTTGTACCAGAACTTGTGTTACCAATGGGGGGAGTTGGCGATTAGAGGTGCACAAACCGGTTCGGTTTGGTAAATAAAAGTCAAAACCAGTTTATTACTGGTTTTGGTTCAGATTGAAACCGGTTTCTTACCATGTTACGGTGATCGGTTTCGGTTCGGGTTTTGACCGGCTTTAGCCGGTTTCAGTTCGGTAAACCGGTTTGGAACTAGTTTTGGTGGAGAAAATAACAAACCGGTTTCTACATAATCGGTTTCAAACCGGTTCAGTTTCGGTTTGATTTTCAGGTCGGTTCGGTTAACCGGTTTATTTGCGCATCTCTAGTGGCGATGATGGTAATTGGTTGAAGATTCTATTTAATTTGGTTTGAAGGTGTTGAAAATAGCATAACCTAATTAAACCAACCGACTAGATTGTCAATCGAGTACATCGAATTAAGTGGATCGGATATAAAATATTGCTTAACTGGTTATCATGTAATCCGAGGTTGAATGGTTCGGTAATAGGATGTGCGATATTCGAAATATACAATTGCAATTATGTAGCATGACGCCATGTTCTTTTTAAGTTGCTACAGCTTTTGCTCTACATGTTTTAGTGATGCCTTAGTGCAAAAGTTAAGATATTTTTTCTCTTTTGTTGGACAAAATAAATGTGTATTTAACATAGACACCTTTATAACTAGGATTAAAATAGTCAAAGTAAAACATAGTTTCAAAAGGATGTTTTTTTATGTTATTCTAGTTCATTGTTTTTGTATTTTGCTTAATTACTAAATATTATTTTTTTCTCAATTACCCGTATAGTATGCGAGTGTGAAGCTATATCTAAATAAAATGTACATATACTCAAACCTTGATTAAACAATTTTACAAATTAGAGTAATTAAACAATATCAAGTATTAGCTCGTGTGTTTGGTGTAACTAATATTCAACGTAGCTACCGACTAGTTAAGAAAGTCTAGAACGCCATCTGCTCCTTAGTCTTGTTAACCACGTCACTTTTTTATTAATATGTTTTCTTCTAAAGATATGTCACACCCATAAATTTAGCTATAAACCTATAAAGCTAGTGAGTTCACACGATTTACTACTATAATAAAAGCACTCGTATCACAAAATGATTATCCAAATGATACATAAAAACGTTTAAAAAATGTGTGTTCACGTCATTTTCAATTTAGCATGTGGGTTGGACCATGGCTAATAACACAAATACGCAAAGTAGTTTGATTCTTCGACGGGTTTTCTTTTAACGTCCAAGTCACGCCCATTCTAAGCATACTCCTAAATAAACATCAGCGTCCATAATAGAACAGGAGCACTCGACCATTGTAAAACTAGCATCTTTATTACACACCTTAATACCGCTTGGATATAACAGCTTTGATTCGCGTGATGGATTTAACCTTACATTTGTCGACTTTTGCAACTTACCACAAGATGAATTAATGGATCCATGCAATAATGTAAACATTCAGCACCAAGTCATACCAAGGACTCCGTGAGCAGTGGCGAAGCTTAGGCTTCGTCATGGCGGTGACCGAAGTCACGGACCCAAAAATTTTCGGGTCGGCAATTTGGTTCATGTCGGTAGTTCGGTTCGTGTCGGTGGTTTGGGTCGGGTCGGATCAAACAATATGACATCTATATATCTAATTTTTTTTTCATTAATTCAAAACGATTGTTCTTACAATTAAAAAAAAACAAGACCTAAAATATCCATAATATGATAAATACGAGAGCCGAGAGGAGGGCGACTACCTTAGAAGAAGATTTACTCGTTTGTTCATCATCCTTTTTTTAAAAAAAAAAATTATATCTTTTTTTTTCATGATTTACCTAATTAAGAAGAATCAATAGGGTAAGTTAGAGTAAAATTTCACCAAACAATACCAATTGCAAGCTTAATTGACTAATTTCCCGAAATCCTCAATTCACAATTACAAACCCTAATTTTATAATCCTTAAGCGGCGGCGGTGGATGACCGGCGGACGGCGGTGGGGCGGTGGGCGGTGGCGAACTAAGAACTCAGAAGGCAGAAGGCAGGGTAGAATGGAAGCAGAAGGTAGGGCGATTGTTTTGAAAGAATTTCCGTATGTTTGTTTTTTTAAGTTATGTTATGTAAAAATTTATAACAAGCCCCTCCAAATTTGAGTGTTATTAAAAACTAAGTTTTTTACAATTTTTATAACTTTTGTTTATAAAAACCGTGAGGTTTTATAAAAAAAATCAAACGATAGGGTATTATATTTTTAAAAAAAATTGGTGGTGACCGGTAGCTTTTTGGAAAAATAAATTGGTAGTGACCGCGCTTAATACCTATAAAAATTTTTGGGAAAAATCGCGAAGATTACCCTATTAACGGAGAAAACGGCAGTGACCGGGGCCACCCCCGGTCCATTCTAACCTTCACCACTGTCCGTGAGTGACAAGTTTACAACGGAAAATAACTAAGTGCAATTATTCATTTGCCATGCTTAAGACACCCCTAGTGCAATCAGCATATTTTATAGTGCTAACGTTTAAGTTGTTTACGAATTTATTGCAACTGTTTGCAGATCGTCAAGTCGTTACGTTATTTAGTCCGTTTACAACTTGATTACAAATCATCAATCTATTTACAACATATCATTTGTTTTGACTTCCCAACCCATTTAATTCGTTTTGATATTCGTTTAGATTACAAATCATCAATCTATTTACAACATATAAATCTATTTACAACTTGATTACAAATCATCAATCTAGCGTGTTATCCCCACTCCAACATTATCGTTGGAGCTTCTTTACTCTTTTTGTTAACCTTATCTTGGCACGGCAAATCATTGTCGTCGTGAAATGTATCAGTTTTAACATTGATGTCGTCATCAAAATGAACATCTTTCTCGTAAAGTAAGAGGTATGACAAGATGCCAATGAACTACAACAACTACTACAAAACTCAAACGAGAGATATCTAGTATCTAACTATATATCTATCATATATCAAATTTGTTTCCTAAAAGTTTCTTTTAAAGTAACATATATACATATTAACTAAAATCTTAACTAAACAGATGCAACTAAAGTTTTGATTATTTCGATAAAAAAGAATTGACAATCTAAAATAAAAAAAACTAAATTGTTAAAGAAATTGTTTTGGCAGTTACGAAATCATTCTTCAATATTTTTTGTCATTACTATCGGGTCCATCTATGAGCCATTTGGGAAGAGGTTTGTAGGTGGATCAAAATTCCTAGTCCGGGTAATTTTGTGGATGTCAAATCAATTTTGTTTTTTGGGAATGATTGGAGTTCAAATAAGGTGAAAAGGAAATTGCTTATTACTATCTTTTTCGCTACATTGTGGAGTTTATGGTGTAATCGTAATAAGAAGATTTTTTACTGTATGACTATTTTGTTTCATAAAGTATTTGACGATATAAAAGAATTGGCTTTCTTGTGACTCTCTACGGTTCAAGACTTCTATAAGAGACTAAGAGAGTGGATGTTATGGTTTGGTTTTAACTTGGACGGAATGATATATTAGGTGTTTTGGTCTAGCTCTTTTTTGTCCTCTTTAGGCTTGTTCCTTAGCTTCTTGCGGAGTTTCTGTTGTCAAGCATTATTTTTTTGTGTTTATATAAGCCTTGTTGCTCAAAAAAATATACGAGCCATTTGAATTATTGGTTTCTCATCACCTATAGCCATCATCACCCCATCATCCCCATTGCTACCATTGTTAATTCAGCCCTTACCACTGCCACCATTGTGGTCCTCATCATGCTCAACCAACCCCACCGGGTGCCATGTAAAATGTGTCACATAAGTATTCTTTGAATTTTGACACATTACAATTTATCTAACATACTTGTTTTAAATTTTGTAAAGAAACGTCTTGTTGTAAGTTTAATTAATGTTTATGTGGGTCCTCAAAACATTTGAGAAACTTGAAATCGGCCAATAAAGTTTCATGGAATTGTGTAATGAAAAGCAGCAAAAGGTCGGCCTTTTTAATGGTGTACATGAGAAGTTGCGCGTGAGACAGTTGTTAAAGTCATGGATTATTTTTTAATTTTTGGCCACATGCTTTGCATTCCTTTTTTCAGTTTGCTTTTCATCCATATACTTTCCTCCATTTTAATTATTTGCGAATTGCTCAACTAGTAATTTATCATCTTTATATAAATTTTTTTTGGAGGAAAAAGTTAAAATATAAAGGGAGATAAAAATGAGAAGTGTGAGAAAGATTTATGGTCATACAAAAAATTCCAAAACCAAAAAATTAATAAAAAAAGTCATAACTCAAAATATAAATCAAAAAATTAAAAAAAACAGAAATGTTTCCCTCGTCATTCTCATTCCGAAAAAAAACGTCGAGAAAACACAATGCAGAGACAAAAGACACAATGACGAAAATGAATAAAAGACACAGTTATAACTAAAAAAGACACAATAGATCGTAAAATATAACACAATGCCGAACTAATATAACACAATATCAATAAAAAAATACACAATGTCAAGGAAAAAATACACAATCAATGACGAAAATAAACACAATGATAAACAAAAAGACACAGTGATATTTTTTCCTCAACATTGTTTTTTCTTTAAGAATCAGGAAGACAGTGGAAACATTTTTGTGTTTTTATTAAATCTTGAGTTATGATTTTTATTTATTTTTTCAAAAAAAAAATTAGGGGTTTTTTCTCATTTTTGTCTCCCTTTGTAAGATAACTTGATCCTTTTGTAGAACGACGATTTTCTTGTATTTAGGCTACCGCACTCTTCAAATTTGGAGAGCCCAATGTCCTACTCTGGCCAGACTATATTGTTTTAACCGGACCCACACTGGCTTCAGAGTTTAACTTGGGTGTTCCCCCGGGAAACCATACTGCTGACTGTCACTTGACAGTCGTTATGCCACTATAAGAGCAATCAACAATATTAATTTATTTTCAAATTAAAATACTTTTTAATCGATGTTAAGGAAAATAAAGTAAAAAAAGCCTTCACATGAATCGTATAAATCCACACGTACCAGTACAAGCCACCACAAATATGTCATGCACATTATTCCCATTAGGCCACAATTTCATTTAACAAAAGGTTTCAAAACCAAAAAGCGGTTCTAGAGCCAAAGTACAAGACCTAACTCTATAATCACGATCATGAAGGACACGTTAGTGACCCAATTAGGGTTAGGGTTACAATGCTGTAACCTTTGTTGACAAAAATATGATGTCGTTGCGGAGTTAGGGTCGCAGACCTAAACGAGTAGTCGAGTAATTATGTGTTAAAGGAAGGGGTGGCGTCCTTTGTGGTGAAGATTGAAAGGTGGCAAGGAGATAAGAGCCAATTTATGATGGGAATAAAGAATGAGGAACTAGTGAGAAAGAGGTTAAGGATATGTTAAGAGTGAAATCTCTCGATAGAGAAGATGAGATGTTGGTTTTCTTTTGATATACAAACTAGACATATCAAGGTAAATGACGTTCTACTTTACGTTCATGTGTCTTAAAATGACATAACTTAGAACACCATCATAATTCAAGCAGGTGCACTCATCTTTATAGCAAGAAGTTACAAAGATGTCTAAGGAGTTTTAAGCACGAAGCGTTGAAATATGATAATGCTTTCCATAGTGAAATTCAGGCCAATCCTCGAGGATTTCTAAAATTTCACGGCCCGAGGGAGTAAACAGAAATGCCCCCCCTAAACTTAAAAAAATGCCGCTCCTAATATTTGATCATAAAGCATTTGTTTTCATAGACAAACACTCTTTCCATTGCATCAGAGTCATTTTGTAACCCCTACATTTCGATAATCGAAATTCTAGCGGTTTTAGTTTTATATATAGATATAGTTCTAGTATGCAAACAAAAGATTTATATAATCTTAGTTTTCTCCCTCTTCATCGTGATAGCTTCACTACCAGAGCCGGGTTTTTTTTTTTTTTTTTTTTTTTGAGGGGGGGGGGGGGGGATGTCTCCAACCAAATCACCCCGGTAAGCTAAATTTTTTTTGAAAAAGCTTATAGATATATGTATTTTTTTAAAAAATATATATGTTTTTTTATTGTTTAAACATAAATACTCAACTCATTTAAGCCCATTCTTATAATAGAGTTTTTTTTTCACAACCCAACTAATAACCAAGTAAGCTTAATAGCTTATTTAGTAATTTAATTGTTGGAACCTAATAAAAAAACTCTTTTACTTAATGCCTGTATTTTCTTTCATCTTCAATCCTAAAATTTTTTAACAATGATCGGAGACGACCATGTGCACCACCAATGTTTACTATCACCTTAAAATAATAGAAAGTAGCATAGATTAACAGTAGTATCAAGAAATAGAAGTTGTACGTCAAAACGGCCCTTGACCATTTCTTTCTTAAAATCATAAAAAGAATATCGATTCGAAAGAGACCAAAGAGTATCGTGTCACCCTTATTACAAATATGGGTTGACTCGGGGTTGTGTTTGTTTCGGGTCAGAATGGTTTCGGCTACGCACAGTTTTGGCTCGGCATAGGTTTGGGTCGGAGCGCGTTTCAGATTTGAACAGGTTTCGGACCGGCACAGGTTCGGATCGAAACAAGTTTTATCTCGGATCAGGTTTCGGGTCGGAACGGATTTCGGCTCGCCACCCACCCGACCTGAAACCCGTTCCGACCCGAATGGATAGAAGATAGGAGGAGAATTCTAATTACATCAACAAGTTTACCAACCAAACACATTATAGATTTAAA
The DNA here is from genome assembly GCF_021521415.1 of Bidens hawaiensis. NCBI lineage: Eukaryota > Viridiplantae > Streptophyta > Magnoliopsida > Asterales > Asteraceae > Bidens > Bidens hawaiensis. Next base: position 54,154 of record NW_027497490.1, on the reverse strand, counting down.
AAAAAAATCCAAATTCCGTTTCTAATTAATTTTTCAATTCCTTTAAAAAAATTCAGCAAACCAAACGCCATCTAGGTTTTAATTACAAGACTATCCCATCACTTTTATAGCATAAAATCTAATCTAATCTAACTATTATATTAAAGCAATACAAGATCCACATGGCATTTAATTAAGCTATCCACATAGGATTCCACCTCAACAATTTCTAAAATTATAATTTACACCTAATAAGCTATTTAATTTTAATGCTATTATCATTTATATAATTACTAACAAAGTTGCATATATAACTTTAAATGTTGTATTAAATGAGGTTTATAAATTTATGAATTATATAATTTTATTTATCATTATTTATATTTTATGAATCCATAATATAAGCTATTATGTCTATTATTAAATTTAATATTTTTATTACATTTTTTTAACTACCCGTGTATTACACGGGCTATAACCTAGTTCTAAATATGTTACTTTCAAGAAAGTTATAATAGTTATCCTTGAAACACTATCATTATTGTTTGTTAAATAACTATGTTTTTAGTATAAAATTGTAGATTAAATAACATGGTTTAACACAAAAGAAGGATCGGTGTAACTTTTCTTTTTTAATAAGTAAGATGTAATTTTTTTGCCCTTGCTTTGGCTTGGGTTGTATATGCCTTTCGAAACAGGAAAAAAAAAAGAAAAAGAAAAGAAAAAAGAAAGAAAGAAAGAAAAAGATAAAAGGAAAAAACATGGTCTCTCGTATTTTGGATCCTAGCTCCGACGTTGTATTCGTTAAGTTAAAGACTCATAAACGTCAAATATATTCTAGATAACTACTAAAGTCTAACAAGGGGTGTGATACATTTTAGTTTTAGAAAATATCCCATGATTTCAACTGAAAGTTATTTAGAACAAAAAAGCTAACATATTAAATACTAGCTTTAGAACCCCGTGTATTACACGATATAAGTTAATGTATAAATTACAATGAATAATTTAATAGAAATAAAATAAAAGATAATTAATGTAAAAAGCAATACCACTAGAATTTAGATATAAATGATGTAGTTAAAGTCTTTCACAAAAATGTTTTTCACTCCATACCTTAAACCCTAAATCATAAACAAAAAAGACACCAGATTTTCCTTTTTGAACAGCTTTCATAATATCCTTATAAACACATTGTTGTTCAACTGTCACAATAGTCTTATACTAAATATAAAAAATAGAAAATTTGTCTATGATTTTTAAGACTTATTAAACATTTGATATTTGTAAAAAATAAACAAAGTTATTATAGGTTTCTTCAATATGAAGACGTCTCAAAAATTAAATGTTAGTGTGTTCTTTAAACAAAAATTCTTTTATATACATTTTAATTTTAAAGAAAGTATCTTTATGACATGTAATTATTATATATATTAATATTTTTTATATTAAGTATGTTTACAATATAATTTATAGCATTAATAATTCAATTAATAGAGATTGACCAATTAATACGGTATGTTGAATTTGTAATTAATACTATATTTAGAACAAAGATATTTTTTTGTGTTTTCCATCAATAGAATAGAAGTGATTTAGACGGGAATTTTATAGTGAGGATTAACCTCAGAATGTCATGTGTCCAGATTATTTTCTTTTATTAGTATAGGTAGATTATGATTTTATAAACAAAAAAATATTACTTATTCTTCCATGGAATAGTATAGTAGCGTATACTAGCCTTGTCAAGCTTGTTTATATTTGAAATTGACTCGTTTCAAACTCTACTTTTAGGGTTGAGTTTGATTGATAGAGTAGCTTTTCAAACTCAACATCAGCTCAATTTGATTCGTTAATTGAATATTATTATCTGTTTGCTATATTTATATATGCTTATAATTTACTTTATAAATAATACAATATATGCAATTTATCTGTTTTTATGATAATTTTATATATCATAATACTTATTATGTAAACATATATTTAATATGATGTATGTAATAATACTTTAAACAATAGACTCGTATAAACTCGCGAACCTACTCAAGTTTCATATGCTCAACTTGCGCTCAAGCTAGCTTGTGTACTGATTTTAGACTCGAACTAGAGTTAGGATTCATTTAAGCTTGATTAAATTTAAAGTTTTAACAAACTGATTTAGAATAGATAACGAGTTGTTAATTCTTTTATGCCTCTAGAATAGTCTACGTTCCATATTCTGAAGGCTTCTGAGCAGTAAATTGCTATCTAAAAGATATAATATGAAACATGATTATTTAAATATTTCTACTTAGAGCATTCTTATCCAACCCTTCATTTTATGTGAGGGGTGTTTTTATAATTTAGAGAGTGATTTTGGGTGTTGTGAGTGAAAAGTTTTTATATTTTAGAAAAAACGTTGATTTTTCTGTATATTTGAAAAGTTACTGTTCACCCCCTATAATTTTTTAATATTGTTTGAAAATGGTTGTAAGTGAGGGAACGAAAAAAGTTAGTGAAAAAGGTATAAAAATATTATTTAATTGAAATAAAAAAAGAAAATATAATGAGTTTTAGTGTAATTTTTAATTTAGGAATTGAAAGTTGGATGATAATTTAGTTTAGGGCCAGAGAATAAGATGGGAATGCTCTTATATCCCTTCATTTTAGGAACAAACTATTAAACAAATCATCCCGTCACCTTTATTGTTTTCAGCAACAAATTCGTTACACATTCCTTTGATAAAATTTAAAAAAAAATCATTATATTCGCTTTTAAAATAACTATTTTTTTACTTATAGTTTATAATCAAATTAATTTTCTGATTCAAAAAATATATGCTGAAATACTAGAGATCAGTTGTAGTGTTCTGAGCATATTTTTCTTCTTAAAAATATAGTATTTTTAAACATCAAAGTGAGATACGGTAGATAGAATCTTAATATAATACTCAAATTGAAATAACAATGTAAGCCTGATTTATTATCATTTATTTATTTATTTAAAAGAACTAGCAGCCAATTATCTTGAGTGCAACTATGGATGTGCTCGGTACTGTACCGGTACCGAAAATCCCTATCCCGAAAATCACAAATTTTTGGTATCGGTACCGAAATGTTTGGTTCTGTACCGGTACGGTACCTATATTTAAGGTAAAATTCAGGAAATACCGGTACTGGTATCATACCGGTCCCGAAAATTAAAAACCTTGGTATCGATTCGGTACCGACGATACCAAATCGATACCTATTTCGGTACCGGTACCAATCGGTACCATACCGATTTTTGCTCACCCCAAAGTTCAACTAACTGTGGTGATAGATCCAAACACTCCATTTAAGAAAGGAGAAACTTTGAGTTTAGGTTCTACCGGTGATAAAATAAAGGGAAAATTCCCAAAATAAGCATTTATAAAAATAAATTTTTAGTTTTAGATACCATTTGTAAAAAATTTCAGAAATATGTATTATAAACTAGTCGTGACGGGTAGTTTTTAGAAACCAATTAGAACTTGCCACGCGTTCTTAAACTAACCGTAACAAGCACGTTCACTAATCATTTACTCGTCATGACTAAATAAGTTTCATGCCTTGTAATCAACGCTCACGAGTAATTCACAAGTAATTTAGTCGCAACGAGTAGATTATATGGTTAAACTAGTTGTGACGAGTTGACTACTAATAAACTACTCATGTAGAGAATGTAAACCGGGTAAACTAGTTGTCGCGACTAAAAGACTTATGAATTACTCGTGGGCGTTGATTACAAAACATAAAACTTATTTAGTCGTGACGAGTAAATGATTAGTGAACTTTCTTGTTACAGTTAGTTTAAGGACACGCGACAAGTTTTAATTGGTTCTACAAACTATTCGTCACTATTAGACTATAACACCTATTTCTGGAATTTTTTGCAAATAATATCTAAAACTAGAAATTTGTTTTCATAAATGCTTATTATAAGAATTTTTTCTAAAATAAAGGTTTTTAAGTTGGGTCAGATGCCTTCTTACAAACAATGAGTTTTCTTATAAGAATGGTTTAAGATACTCAAAAAAATGGAGATGATATGATAAAATAGTGATCCTCAATGACCTAAATAGCTGTTAAAGAAATAAAAATAAAAGAATTAGCATATACGATTATTTTTCTTAGAAATATCTTCCTTCTAGTATTATCCCATAAAACTAGTATTCTATATATTTATCTTACTTGTGTCACTTTTGAATGGATATTGGTAATAAAGGATTTGAGCTAGGCCTTGTGTAAAGGTTGTTCTTTCGAACCCTGAACCCACCTAGGTTTTCGTCCCACCATGTGTTACGTCAGAGAGTTATGCTCTTGTGGCGGCACAACGACTGTCAAATGATAGTCGACGGTTTGATTTTCCGGGGGAACGCCCAAGCCAAACTTTAAAGCCAGCATAAACCCGGTTAAAACAACATAATATGACCAGAGTGGACATTAGGGCTATCCAAATTTAAGATTACGGTAGCTTAAATACACGCACCCTATTTTGGTGTTAGATATTTCTTAAATAAGTATTAAATAAAACATAACTATGTGTTAAGTCAAACTCATATACTTTCCCAAATAAAAAAAAACATAACAAAAATAATAAAGTGAAAAAAATAAATGAAAAGACAACGCCAGCAGCAATTAGCAGTTGCAAGCAAAAGCCTACAACTGTTTTCTTTCTCTCTGTTCTCCGCCATATTTGAAGCCACTTTTACATTCACACACAAACCCTAACAACTTTAACCAATGCATTGAACCAAACAAAACTCATAACCACAATGGGAATATGCTTATCCACTAAATCACCACCACCACGTAAAAACCACTCCAAACGCGTAACAAATCAATCATCAATCAGCAATCGGTGGTCGCGTGTTCGATCGTCTTCGATCAAGCGAGAGAAGTTTGATGATCCTGTGATTCATGAGCATGCAATTGCCGCCGCGCTTCTGTTCCAGCACCAGAACGTGTTGCCGTTTGATCGATCCACGTCCGTCCGCCATCATCAGCCGAACTCCAAACCTCATCAGCCGCTGCCGCGGAGCTCGAGTACTCGAGCTCGGTCGCTTACCGATCCTCTGCTTCCGCCTCAGCAGTTACTTATTCAGGTTTGAGTTGGTTGATCCAAATCTGTTATTGTTGTTGTTGTTATTATTATTATTATTAGGTATATAGGTTTTTAATAATCTCAACTAGTCTTTTGGTAGCTTTCGGTCCAAACTTTTAAAGTATTTGCTGTAACTAATAGAATCCTAACGTCGTTAGTTGCAGATATCTGGAAAAACGTTTTTTACCGAAAAACTCACATTTTTTTCCAGGAAAACTCAACATTTTTGTCTTGTCCCAAACATCTTTGTAACTTTGTATCGGATCTTTAGGAACTTTTCAATTATCGAGGTCGCCAGAACCCTAGTACCATCGTCGGAATCTGTTGTTGGTGCTCAAGTGGTGTTGGTTGATTGGTGGTGGTGGCGGTGCTCGGGTGGTGTTTTCTGGAAAAACAATGTTGACTTTTCCGACAAAAACATTTTTCCGGTGACCTGCAACTAACGGTGTTAGGATTCCGTTAGTCGCGGACCGTTGGGAACAGATACATTAATAGTTGGGATCGTCGACAGCCAATTTGTTAGTTGGGACCGACAACAACCAAAATGAGATAGTTGGGATTAATAAAAACCAATATGCCTTATTAATTATTATTGTTGTTGTTGTTTGTTAAAGCCAATCCTAATCCGTATGAATATGGATCATGATTAACATCTAGACAGGTAAAAGGTGTAAATATAAGAATGAATTAATTGATATATCACTTGGTAATAATTACTACTGTGTATTTATACCGGACCCATCGCATCTACATCTGTACTATTCTGATTCATGGTGCCCGAGGGACCTTGGCCTGTCACTATCTTGGTATATTCAGGTGTGATCTTGTGGTCCATGTTCTTTGTGGCCGTTATGTATGATTGTACGATTCTCCTTTTATTTTTACTTGTGTAGATGCAGTCCTTTCTCTATTAGATTGTTGATCGGGGTATTACCTCTGCATTATTGTGGTTGTTGTTTGATGCGTAAGTCGTGTAGATGGATTATTGATGTGAATAATTTGTTTGAATTTGAATATTAAGTTGTTTTGTGATCTGGATTAAAAGTTGAGTTGTATTTTTATATTATAGCGTTTAGACGATTTATCGGTAGGGTGTCTAACCTAATTTATGTGCATTAGGATGTAAATGCTGATGAATTGGAGGTCAAGCATATTGTGCTTGTTCATGGAGGAGGTTTTGGAGCCTGGTGTTGGTACAAAACAATTGCTCTGTTAGAAGAATGTAAATTCAGAGTTACTGCTATTGATTTAACTGGTTCTGGAATTGATTTGTTTGACACCAATAGCGTCAAAAGTTTATCACAATACGTGACGCCGCTCACGGATTTCTTGGAAAAGCTTGCGGATGGAGAGAAGGTTTGTTTCTCTTTTTATTGCTGCTTCTTTCACATTGATATAAACAGAGATCTTACATAAGCTGTAAGGTTGAAAGTCTAACCTGTGTTATAATCAATTAATCATAGCTCTGCTTTGAAGAGGAAGTTTAAAATAAAATTTTTAAACATAAAAGCAGATCTAGATGTGAGCAGAATGCAGGACCATTTATTTCAGTGTACTTGATGCATTGCCAATTTTTTAATATAAAGCTTCAGTTAGATTTAATTTCCATGTTGGAACAGATCACATTTGTTCCTTTATATATGCAAAATAAGTTTGTTTTAGTACTACTGTGAAAGTGAAACTTCATTTCACATTCCAATTATACATTCCAAATTTAAAATCATTTTGTATCTGAATTTATGCAGGTAATTTTAGTAGGCCATGACTTTGGTGGTGCATGCATATCATATGCCATGGAAATATTTCCATCTAAAATTGCAAAAGCTATCTTTGTCGCTGCTTCGATGTTGAAAAGTGGACAAAGCACTCTTGATATGTTCTCCCAGAAGGTTTGACTTTTGACCCGAAATTAATCTACAATAAGCCTCTGATATTTAACAAACATGCATTAATGTCTCTAAAAAGACTTGAAACACAAACTATTGGGCCATTTTCAGTTATTAGTCATCTTTCAAGTTGAGTTTTGGGACATTTCAAATTTCTGTGGCACTTGACAAATACATTTTTTTTTCATATTATGATGTAGGAAAATACAAGCGATCTCATGAGGCAAGCTCAAAAGTTCCTGTACACAAACGGTAATGATTTGCCTCCAACTGCAATTGATCTTGACAAAATGCTCTTGAAGGACCTTTTATTCAATCGCAGTCCTGCAAAGGTATGACTCATTATTAACCTCCACCATTAACAAGCTCCCTATTGTCAATTGTCAACAAAGTCATATATCAACCCATAAGTAAACAAGAATCACCATAATTAACTCATTTCTTGATGAATGTGTCATGATTGACGCATCACGCATGTATGTATATCATTCAGAGTTGACCCTTGTCAATGCCAAATGGGAGCTTATTTATATCAGCATAACTAAGATACAAAAGCAACAAACTTTTAAATACTTAATTGATTCATCTCTTCGTTTTAGGATGTAGCATTAGCTTCTGTTTCAATGAGGCCAATTCCATTCCCGCCTGTTCTGGAAAAGCTGTCACTTTCAGATGCAAACTATGGATATGTGAGACGATTCTACGTAGAAACTCCTGATGACAATGCCATTCCCATAACTCTACAAGAAAGCATGATAAATGATAGCCCGCCTGAAAAAGTATTTCGCCTCAAAGGTTCTGATCACTCCCCTTTCTTTTCTAAGCCTCAGGCCCTACACAAGTTACTAGTCGAAATCGCAAAGATCACATAAGTTTATAGGGAGGAGGTGATTTCTACACCACAATAATCCAGTAATTACTTGAACCACAGTTTTTTTTTACAGATTTACCCTCAGATCAACTGTGGTTGTAATAAATGTGGTGTATAAATCATTTCTTGAAGTCTCCTCAGTTTTAAATGTTTGTAGTTGCAGAGGTATACATGTGTTTTGTTCAAATTTATTTCTTAAATTATAATAAAGATAAATCCCATTTGTCGAATGACTGGTTGATGTTATTATCATTAACAATGATTTTAAGAAATATTAAGCATTCTTTCTTAATGTATAGGCGTGCTTCATTAATGAGACCACATCGCTCTTTTAAGCATTACAATAACGATGGATCCAACAAGGTATAATGTTGTATAACATCCAATATACTAGCCAGCGTGAGTATAAAACATTTCTCTTACAATCGGAGCACTTATATAAATAAAAAATTGCATAATTAACTCGTTTGTTTAAATAGCGCATTTTCATGATTAAAGTATTGTATGAAAATTTACAGTTTAATTTTTTGTGCCGAAGTTTCAGAAATTTAATTTACTCACCAAGTACCGTTGTAAGTGTAGTTCTATATGGTTTAAAATTTAAGATACTATCATACACTACATAAAAACATGTAAAAGTAGGAGTCACCTTGTCTGATGGTGAGTCATGCCCCTACATTCAACCAACAACGCATTATTGCCTCAATTAGACAGACACCTCATCTTTTACCCCTTTTTACTAATTCGTTAATTTGACTGACTTTTGAAGTTCAAATAAGTCTATGAAAGCATGCCCCAGTTAGACTTGACATTTATACCTTTAAAAGGACAAACATGTCCAAAGGCCTGTTCAAGCCTTTATGGCTTTATGTTGTTGGCAATCCCTACCAGTGTTAGAGAAAAAGTTAGTGAGCCTAACATACAATAATTAGAGAATTTATTGGTAGTCTATATAATACTAGAGAGAAGTTAAGACAATCCGACTAAACCACTAGCCATAGTTTATATCTCTCTTGTTTTTAATATTTTACTTATTCTTGTGGAATCTCTAAATTTTTACATGAAATAGTTGGTGAATAAAGTGGCCAGAATACCAAAAGCAACAAGCAACTGATTCATCTCTCTAGGTTATAATAGTACTTTTCTTTTTATAGTTAATTACTTGTATGATCCTTGTGTATACTCATATTGCTAGTATGGTCCTTAACTTTGAAAAATTGCACCTATGGTCCGGAATAGTTTGGAAGCGTAACACAGATGGTCCTTGATATGGACGGGCATTAGGTTTTTTAGTTAAGTACATGCGAAATGGTATACTCATAGTTGTACACGGCTATATGCTGAGTTTATGAATGATGATCCTTGATATGGACAGACGTTAGGCTTTTTAGTTAAATGCATGCGAAATGGTATACTCGCAGTTGTACATGACTACACGGCTATATGTTGAGACTCGAGTTGAATGCTGGGTAGGACTGAAAAAGTTTTGTGTTGAGGTTTGGGGATTGGGTTTAATAACTCATATTTTATAACATGTAATCTCATGTAGCATTGTCAATATGATGTTTTTACTTTCACATGAAACAACATTAATGAAAGGTTGATCAAGATCAAGTCTCGAAGCATGATTACAAACACATTTTTGTTGATAACGTGAGTCCAAATCACCTAGTTGTATTTATAATAATTAATTGATGATAACAAAATATGTGACCAATTAGTTTAGAAATGAAACTCAATTGATCTAACCAACCTATTGTCCAATTGACTTATTCCATATTCTAGTGAAAGGCCGGAGGGCATGCTTCAGTGAGGAGGGTCAAATGGTCCTACTTGACCACTGGGTCACTCACTGGTCTAAGTGGAACACCGCTCAGGGAGAGGGGAAAATGAGCCAATCACATGTATTTTTTTGTCTTGTTTGTTTTTCCTTTTTAATTCTTTACAATATTAAATTATGGAATGGTGGAGAATAATGGAAAACGAGGAGAATAACCCATACCCCAGGTTGAATGGTGAGGTTGAATGATGTAAGAAAAGCTGACGTGACGAATGAGGGAAAATATGGGTAATGACCCATATTTTGTGTGGACTTGGTTAAACAAGGACTTAAGCTAATGGGCTGTGGGCCTGTGGCCTAGAACTCGAAGGCCCAGCAATGAAACCCACAAACCCAATGACAGAGGCAACATATACAAAGCTTATATTATTCCTCCTCTGTTCACACCAAGTCACCGACACCCATATTCACAACTTCAATTCTTTTTATTCTATTTTCCTTTCGTAACAATATAACATAACTCCATCTGTCCATGTGTCAACACATAAGTGGATTATACGAGACCGTTAGAATTAAAATTCAAATTGACAGTTAATGTGAGGGCATTGATATTCACTACTATTCCATTCAACCGCATGTAAATTGAGCGTCAAACAATATTCCTCTCATTTAATTCATTCATTTACATTTACTTTCATCTTTCTGCATTCTCACGTTTCCCTCATTTCATTCTTCACAACATCATAAGGTTCGTTACGTTTCTCTTCAATCTTCATCATTCCACATTTTAGATCTGCAAATTATCATACGAGTATCTTAGATCTGTTTGCAATTTAGTTGTTTGTAGATCTGTTCAATCATTAATCAAGTAAAAACTTATTAAAAGCAAACTCGATTGATTAAATGCATTATATGCGTTTAGGATCAATAACATCATGTATTTTGCTAAGCCGTTACTGTGGAAAAATATCGGTAATTGGTCAACGATATCTGAGATACTGGTTATTGCGGTGAGATATCGGTAATTTTTAGTATCATGTAAAGTTTATATATATAGCAATTTAACACTAATAAATAATAATTCAGTAAACTTTCCTACCATTAACAAATTAACCTTTTGCAACTTGCAAAACACTAACAATCACAACAAGTAGGAACCAATTATGACTTAAAACACTGATATCGTGAATATCGGTGGTATATCGGTCAAATATCATATCAGTCCGATATTATCGGTACCGATATTCTGACCGATATTTTAACTGATATTTTACCAAGGGACTGATAACCGATATATCAGTGATATATCGGTGATATCGGCTGCATAGGTATTTTGTATTCATACAATTTGAAAACGACACGAAAAATAACAGAAAATGGGCCGAGGTGTAAGTTGTGGTGGAGGACAGAGTTCCTTAGGATACTTGTTCGGTAGTGAAGAGGGTGGCAACACTCAACCGCCTCCAGAGAACCCGAGCGAAGATGCGGCAACCACTGAGCCATCACCTGACAATTCAGAACCCTCGGATGATAACACCACCACTGAGACCGACGATTCTTCACAGTAGGCTGCTGAATCTTATAGTATTATCAACCAAGATCCTAAACTGGCTACTGACAGCTCAACAAACAATTACCACAGGGCAGATGGCCAGAACTGTGGCAATTTCATAACTGTATGATACCTTGCTTTCAGTTTTAACATCTACAAATAATATTAGTTATCGGATGATTTACACACACCGTCACATCTAGTCGCACACCATTTCAAACGATCGTTCAGATAGAGGTCAGTTTTGACAAAACTTTTTTTTTTCAAAGTTTGACTGTCTATGTTCAGATTAGTCGTCTTGATATTGACAAAATGGCCGTTCTAACTAATAATTTTCGAAGTTTGTTTGGCCGTCATTGTTCAAACGACTCAATAATTTTCAAGGTTCGACTTTTTTGTTAACGACACTCTGAGTGTTTTGTGGACGATCGTTTGATGGTGTTAATTAAATCAGACTGGGGCGGTGTAACTATAGCATGACCGTTTATGTGTGCGTGATTTGTGTCAGGACCGACCATCAACCAAGGTCCATGCTGCTCCTGGTGGCAACTCTTCCTGGGTTATCTCTTCGGTGATGACAAGAAATAATGGACTGGCTTGTGCATGTGAGGTACAGCTGCTACTTGTTCCTCAACATGTAGTAGTAGTATTATATGCTAATTAAATCCTGATGTCAGTTTATATGCTGTGAAAATTGTAATGTATCTTTGATGCACCACTTGGAAAAGAGCATCATTTGGTATTTTCTAAATAATAATTAATGTCTGGCTTAATATTTTGTTTAATGAGTGGGTGCTGAAGTACATCAAATATAAACAACACATGATCAAAATTAGGAGTGTTTTTGAGGGGTGGTACTAGAGTGACCGGATACGGATCTAGAAATTTGGAATATTGAAACGAGAATAAGACCATTCGAAATTGGTCAATACATGTGTGGTCTCGATTTAGGATATGTTCATTTTCAAATCGTACGATAAACAAAATAACTTCACAAGCCTCTCAAAAATGTATTTAAAATATTTGAGGCCTCTTAATGTTTATTTTAAATGATTACCATTATAATCTAGTATCAATAATTTGTTTAAGATAATTATTTGTGCGTATTAGATCATCTCCGCCTCAACTAGGGGATGGATGCCCCTTTCCCTCTCACAATTCTTCACGGGCGTTCATGCATCCTCAAAAGTCCGTCACCCCCCCTCTATCCTCAACATCAGGACACCCTCACGGGTGGTGCTACACCCTTGCTTGGAGTGGTACGTCTTACACTATAATTAGCCTCTTTTGTGTAACGCTTACATTTTATTGATTTTTACAATAATATTCAGTATATTTTATAAACACCCTACTTAATTTTGTGAAGGTTTGAGGAACTTCACATTTATACCGGTCCCTTTCCTTGACAGACGACTATTTGGTTTGAATCCATATAGCCGTATAAAATTGGTATAAGCATTCTAAAAAAGAATTTAGATTCTTTTTGTAAAAAATTACAATTGTAATTTGTGGAGTATAATATAAAACTATGCCTACTTCAATAGAATTTAGACTAAATTATTATCACCTAGAGGAAAAAGTATTATACTTGAAGCATATTCTATTCTGAAGTAAAAGAACCAAAATAACTCAAATGAAATAAAATTACTCGATCTTTAACATGAAATTTACAAGATATTAATCCCCAAAAACCTGTATGTATAAATGATCAAGGGGCAGAGCCCCTGGCTGGGGTCGAGCTGCCAGGTCAGCTTGGAAAAATTTTATTTCCATTAACTGTCTTAACACATTTTTCATTAGGTTTTTAATTTATTTTCTAATCGAACTTGACTCTAGGCGAAGTTAAACCTTAGGCGAACTTAGCTTTTAGGCGAAGTTGTCATCAGGCGAACTTAGCTTTAGGCGAAGTTGTCATCAGGCGAACTTAGCTTTTAGGCGAAGTTGTCATCAGGCGAACTTAGCTTTTAGGCGAAGTTGTCATCAGGCGAACTTAGCTTTTAGGCGAAGTTGCCATCAGGCGAACTTAGCTTTTAGGCGAAGTTGTCATCAGGCGAACTTAGCTTTGCAGGCGAAGTTCATCAGGCGAACTTAGCTTGCAGGCGAAGTTGTCGGCTGCAGCTACTGTTCGTCCTTAATCATCTTCGTTTCATAACCAAATAACTCGATTTAGGTATCCACGGAATCGTCTGACCAGCGCCTACAAACCCCAACCATCAATTCGGCCTAACATTCGATGTTTAAGGGGTGCGATTTAGGTATCTAGATTACGGGTTCTTTTATCAATCGATTATCCCATCAAATCTTAACCATTTACAGTAAGTTTAGCTTTGTTGGATTCGTTTTTACCATACAAACTCAGATCTGTCATTTCTCAAATCAAACCGAACCTATACGAACGATTTCTAACTATAAACGTACCTTGAACGAGTCGAACTACAAACACGGTTAAGCCTTGATGTTGTTTTGGTTCGTCACGACGTTCCAGCACCAACAAGCTCGGGTTTTCGCCTTCGGATCTTGGTTCGGGTTATAAGATGGTGTTGTGTGTTTTGGTGGTGTATGGAATATGTGAGAATGAGGATTAAATGGTGATTAATGGCATTTATATTTAGGGATCATGGGCTTAAGCCCATGGACTCTCCTTCCTTCTTTCACAACCTAAGTCCATAACCCATATCCATTACCCAACACTAGCCCGACCCATACCAACTCCTACTCTATTTATTTATTTCCCGATAACTCGAGTAAACTTTCCCTCTATTATTAAGTAATATAATTAATATTACTTTGGAAATTTCGGGATGTTACAGATATTGTCCTCCATTTTAACTTGACAAGTGTTTTGATGCCAAAAGTGATACGTTTAAAGTACAATTAGGCACTATGCTTATGTGGTCCCCACTTAATCAGACATGTTGCTGATTCCATCATATCTCGGGCCTACTTTGTGTTAACATATCACCTCAACTTGACTTAAACCTTTCTTAGTTGATCACAGTATTCTTATTAACAAACTTGACTTATTGTACTCTGTACACATAACACTTTGTGCTTTGCACACTTGACTTGATCTAGAAAGATTAAAATAAAGCAGAAGTTCAGGCCATAACAATCAGGTCGGATAATACCATATTATCGCGCAGAGAAAGTCCAAGGCTTGAACAAAAGAAAGAAAATCAAACAACGCAGAAGACTCAGGGCCTTAACAATCAGATCTTGTATGACTACAAACGTAGAAAGTCCAGGCTTGAGTCAAAAATAAATGAAGAAATAAAGCAGAAGTTAAAATTCCTAGGACTGACTCCTTTTCTGATTTCTTTTCTTTTGTTTTTCTTGCTTTTCTTGACTTTTTACTTGACTCTTTTCTTGACTCAATGAAAATTAAAATTGACACTGAATTTCATAAGACTACTGTGATTAGGTAAAGAGAGGCTTGGGTATGACATGTATAGTTACATTTTTGCCTTCATGAATATGACTTCACGGAATCATGCAACCGCTTCTTAAACGTATAGCCACTGGCAAGGGCATTAGTTTAAGTTTATATCACCCGACACTTACTTGTTTGTCAAGCCTACCTACACATCTATGAATGATCTTGTAGCCTTTTGTTCTACTCTTTTAACGCGCTAGAATTATTACAAACCAATGTACTATCATTTTCCAAAGGGTCGAATCTAATTCTTAATTAAAAATTTTAAAATAACCGACTCCCTCTATGAAGGAGCTCCCTCTAAGCGGGACACCACTTTTTGAATTTTCTTAAGTTTTTCTTAAATAGGAGTAAGAAAGAAATTAATATTATATGTAAAAATTAAAATCTTTTTGGTGAGTTAAAGTTAACTCATTTTCTCCCTCTAAAAGTGTGACATATTTGAAAAATATTTACAGTTTTAAAAACTAAAAAAAATAAGATTTACTCAAAAGAGATCATGCCCAATGACTCAACGAGAAACAAAAATCGGGCACGACTGAAAGATTTTGTAAAGAGATCTGCAAAGTTAAAATCAGTATGGACCCGTTTTATGTCGACAAGCTTACGATCATAACAATCACGAATTAAATGTATCCGGATGTCAATGTGCTTAGTCTTTGAGTGCTGGACCGGGTTTTTAACAATAGCAACGGCCACCTCATTATCACATTTGATCGTGGATCCATAGAAATTCAAATCGTAATCCAGCAGCTGATGCTGGATCCATATCACTTGAGAGCAGCAGCTGGATGCAACAATGTACTCGGCTTCTGCTGTGGAGGTGGACACTGTGACTTGTTTCTTGCACTGCCATGAGATCAACCGATCTCCCAGGAATTGACATCCACCAGATGTAGACTTTCTGTCCAAGTTGCATCCCCCATAATCACTGTCGGTGTAAGCATGAAGTTCCAAGGGAGATTCTTTTGGATACCAAAGACCCAATCGTGGTCTACCCTTCAAGTATCTGAAGATACGCTTGACAGCCGTCATGTGGGATTCTCTCGGGTCAGACTGATATCTGGCACACTGACAAACAGGGAACATGATGTCCAGTCTGCTTGCAGTGAGATACATCAGAGAACCAATCATTGACCTGTAAAGGTGTTGATCGACTGGTTTTCCCAATGGATCAGAAGCTAGAACAGGTCGCGTAGCGATTGGTGTCATGAAAGATGATGAGTCCTTAAAACCAAATTTCTGAACAATGTCTTGAATGTACTTTTCTTGGTGAATCAAAGTCCCGTCCTTTTTTTGCTCAACTTGTAAGCCCGGGAAGAAAGTCATCTCCCCTAAGGAACTCATCTCAAATCGCTGTTGCATAACCTTAGAGAACTCCTTGCACAGATCCTCATTTGTGGACCCGAAGATGATGTCGTAGACATAAACTTGAACCATAATTAAATCACTGTTGACCTTCTTGACAAAGAGAGTTTGATCGATGATTCCTCTCTTATAACCGTTTATCACCAAATGATCAGCCAGTGTGGCATACCATGCACGAGGTGCTTGGTGAAGACCATATAGTGCTTTGTCAAGGCGGTAAACATGATCGGGATGAGTTGGATCCACAAAACCTGGAGGTTGACTGACATAGATCTCTTCTTTTACTTTCCTGTATAAGAAAGAAGTCTTCACGTCTATTTGATACACTTTGAAGTTCATGTACGAGGCGTATGCCAGAAAGATACAAATTGCTTATAATCTGGCCACGGTGCATAGACTTCATCGTAATCAAGACCTTCACGTTGCCAAAAACCTTGTACAACAAGCCAGGCTTTATTTCTGATGATCACCCCCTTGTCATCCTTTTTATTTTGGAACACCCATTTAGTTCCAATCGGTCTTTTATTTTCTGGTTTCTTTACTAGCCTCCAAACATTCAGCTTCTTAAACTATAACAGCTCTTCTTGCATTGCCTCTACCCAGGAGTTGTCTTTCAGTGCGACCTTGTAGTCCTTGGGTTCTACATGAGGAATAAAACAAGCAAAAAGACATCTGTTAATGTTACCGGAAGTACTGCGTGTTTGGATGCTAGCGGATGGATCTCCGATGATGTTCTCAGTTGGATGTCGACGATGAATTGGCAGCTGTGGAATTTTGTCGACATGCCCGACTGGTGTGGCCTCAAGTTGGATGGTCAGGCTCTTTATGGGATGGAAGGCAGTGGTTACATCGACAGTAGCATTTGGTTGGGGATCACTTTCACCTTCTTCTTGATCAACCAAATGTTCCTGAGCGATGGAACCTTCCCATAGGTTGTCGTAGAATGGAACGGAAACAGCTGGAACATAAGTTGTGTTGGTGTTATCAGAATTTTCATTCGGACAGGGTTCAACCAGCACACATGATGCATCAACCTCCATTGTAGGACCTTGATTGTCTTCTTCTGAGGGAGGTGTGGGGACAGATTCCACCACACTTGGTTCTACAGGGGGTAGATCTGCTTGATCGACTTGAACATTTTGGTTGTTGTCTGCTGACATGTATGAGTCAGAATCTGAATCAGTCATGTCATCAACAGCTTGCATTTCAGTGGTGTCGGCAGACGGCTGCTCATTACCAACCTGGGCTTGTGGGTTAGCCATTGGTTGTACGTACAGTATGGGTGCAGCAGCAGCGATGTCGACATGTCCAAGATCTTTCAAAACAGCTTGCATCAGTCTTTACTGATCATCATCTGGTTGAAGAAGTGGAGAAGCAACAGGTAAAATTGTTGGTGCAGCGGGTGTCATATACTGATGTGTTGTAAAACACTCATATTTTCCGCACGTTTTATCTACGTATTATATTATATTTTATATGTTTTAACTCGTTTTAGATAGGTTTTACATAATTTTATTCATATTGTAGGTTTTGGGTGAAAGGAAGAGAGAAACCGAGCTTTTAGAGTAGTTTACGAGCCTTTTACGCATACGTTTTCAAGTAAAAACTCAAGGCCCGGTCCGTTACATCATGGAAAAGCCCAAGCCTCATATTATAACATAACATAAAAAAGAAAAAAAAAACCCTAGAAACACAGCAGTAGCTGCGATCGCAGGCAGCAGCAAGAGTAAGGGAAGAAAATCTTTTTTCGGCTAGGGTTCTTGGAGTTTTGTCGGCTAGGGAAGGGAGAAGACACAAGAACCAAGCCTCGGGATCATTCACCACTGTTTATTACAGCCGAGAGCAGCCCCGGAATATCTCATATCCTTACATATTTTTCATTGTTCATACACTTTTAGTTTCTTGCTTAATTGTTGAATTGTTTTGCAATTACTTGAGAGATTGAATTGTTTATGATTAGAATTGGTTGTTGGACGATTGTTAAGATGATTGGTATGAGTTTTATGGTGTTTTTGTGAGTATATGCTGCTGTCCAAATATGATCATAGGCTAATCTTGTTAGTTCTACCTAGGAATGATGATTATTGTTAGTGTTTGATAGGTTTTATGGATTGTTTGATTAATAGAGCTTAATTGTTATTGTAAAGTTTGATTTAGACATGAAATAAGTTGTGTTTAGTGGCTGGAAATTATATCAAATTATTGCATAAACCCCGTGTGTTGATTGATTAGGTTTGTATTGATTGATCGGTGCATTGTTTGAATCTAGACTTGGTGTTTAGGGTTTGTTTGCGGTAAGAACAACCGTAGGGCTTTGTTGCATGATTATTTGGTTAAAGTACAGCGGTTAGGCACCTTCTTTGAGACCGAGAGGTGATAAGAAGTTAGGGCTGTCTCATTGCCTTTGCATGCTAGAATAAGGATTGCGTGAAAGCGAGTTCGTTTCCTGTCAGGTTTAGGTGTTTTGAGCGATTAGTTGATCTATTTTGGTTTAAGTTGAATTGTTCCTCCATCCTTGGTTGTGTAGTATTCATTTCCATTAGGTTCGAGTGTTGGTGAGACCGAGAGGTGATCCTTCATTAGAACACGTTAGCAATTGTTTCCCGGTTTGGTCGTTTTAGGTGATTTTGAGTAGGTTAGGCTTGTTGAGTGAGACCGAGAGGTGATCCAGTGAGCCCGAGCGATCCTTAGTCGTGTTATCCTTTGGAACCGGTGTCTTGAAGTCATTCAATTCATTAGCTTGTTAGGCCTACAATTTGATTCAAGGTAGACGTTTTTCTCCATCCGAAGTCAACTCAGTTAGTTTGTCGTTAAGTTTTCTATTTTAGGTAACTTTTGTCAGTCAGTCTAGTTAGTTCAGTTAAGTAATTAAAATAAAAAAAATCAATTAATTATTATTCTAAGGTAGGTCTCGTCTAGGGTTAGTAATCGTTAGCGTCTTACGTGTTCACGTGTTCGATACTCGGACTTCCTAGGTCTATACTACTTGCGATCGGTACACTTGCCGGTTGTGTGTGGTTTTAGGATTTTCGTTTAGTATTAAAGCTTAGTTGTGAGGGTCATTTTTATAGGGTTATTAGACACACACCAAGTTTTTGGCGCCGTTGCAGGGGACACGGTTTTAGGCGTTTTGAGAGCAATCCGAGTTAGGACTTACCTTTTGTGCTACTTGTAATTATTTTTGTTTTATTTTACTTATTTGTTAGAATAGTTTAGATAATCTTATTACTAATTTAGTTTTTATGCGACAGACTCCATCTTGTGGACCACCCGACATTGAGGCATTCCCCGAGCTAGAGAGAGAGAGTTTCGTGAGAGACATCGTCCCGTTTCACCCTCGTCCACTTCTTCATCCGTTGACCCCGACGATAGGGATAGGATCATGGGTGACATTCCACCGAGGAGGACAGTTGCGGACCGGGCCCGACCGGCCAATGCTGGTGCGAGATCCAGCATCGCACCACCCGCCATTGGAGTTGCTACGAACTGGCAGATCCCGTCGAACATTCTAAATACCATTGCTTATTCTGCTCAGTTTCACGGGTTGCTTCATGAGAACCCGCACTCTCATCTCACCCGCATCGTGCGTATCTGCGACACTTTCTATCTTGCTGGTGTTTCCGAAGACGCCGTTAAGCTCCGTGTCTTTCCGTTTTCACTCGCTGATCAAGCGAGTCTGTGGCTCGAGTCCCTCCCACAGGGCTCTATAGCTACTTTGTAACGCCCGTTAATTTCCGACAAAAGGTTTAATCTTGTAGTGTTATGTACACCTTTCGGGCTTGACCCGACATTCTCCCGGGAGCTCCTTGCAAACCTCGTAAACGTTCTCACTTAACTTTCCACCCAAGTTGCTACATACTTCAATTTGGAGGGACTTTGATGTAACTATTTTATATCATAAAACAAAAGAAAACTCTAACCCTAAACCTATTTGCAGCCTTCGGACCCCCCTGCTCGTTTTTCTTCTGCCCAGCCAAGTTTCAGCCGTGAAAAATTCAATTCAAGGTCGGTTTTATGATTCCCCATGTCTTTTACACCTTAATTGATCATATTAACGCGCTTATTGGTCGTTAAAATTGAGTTTTGATGATAACAGCTTGTTGACAGATTCGTATACGTTTATTGTAGGGTCTGTAACGCAATGTTAATCCACTATTTTTGATCGATTCTTGATTCCATGATGTTCTACTTTGAGTCTAGTTTCCAGAAAGGTATCATACATAATTTTTGGACGAGATTTGAATAGTTTTTATGATTTTATAAATCGAGTGTCAAAGCTGATGCGGGATGTCGGATTATGGTCTGTCTTCCCGACATCATAACTCTTTTTCAACAAGTCCAAATTAGTTGGTTCCACTTCTGGAACTTAATATTTTGAGTTAAGAATCAAACCCAATTAGAATCGTTTAATTTGGTTTGGTAATGAATTTTATAAAAATAAAACCATTTTGTTGCGCGCTGAAATAGCTGCACATACCTTTCTGTGTTGGAAGAATTTTTATGATTTTTGTGTCTACTAGAAAAATATAATAAAATTTTTTTTATAAACTTAAGATATTTATGCAACACTGGTAAAAATTTAATAATTTAATTCCATGGTTTTCCTATGTAATAAAATACATCTTTGCATGCTAAAATCTGCATGTTATATTCGTATTGATCGATAAGTTCGTTTTAGGCTTAACCGGTGGCTACCCTTTCTCGCATCTTTCGGGGCTGTTATAATTGAAGTTTGTGCTCCGTAAACTTCCTAGGTATGTCACTTACAAGATACTAAAATTTCTTGGCCAATGGAGGTGTTTAGGTCGGTCAATCGATTTTAGTTCGAAAACTAGGGTTTATTGGGTGTAGAATTGTAAATTGTTGAGTTTGATGCGTTAATCGGTTGGATGACCAACCGAATCAGTTTGCATGGCCCTAGGGGAGTCTAAGGGCTGTGGGAAAATTATATTTTTGATACTCGGGGCTGTTTTGGTTGGTGATTGGTCAATCGAGTCGGCGGTGCGCGAATTTTCGTTTAAATGTTAAATTGAAAGTTGTAAAAAAAGGAACCGTCAACCCTATCAACTCGGGTGACATAATTATGATGTAAGAAAAGGTTAAGATGGGAATTTAGTCCATTTGGGGCTGATTCGTTTGACAATTGGTTTTAAGATTTATTACGCGCGTATTCGACTCGATTTGATTACCGGCGGGTGAGTTGTGCATCATGGTTAGCCCCGGCCAAAATCGTAGGATGGATTTGGTTAGTTGAAGGGTTTTAGGGCTGAGGTAAAGTAATTGGGTTTGGGTTGGGCCTTAGCCCAAGTTGTTGGGCCTTGGGCCAAGTTGTTGGGCCTTGGGCCAAGTGGTTGGGCCTTGGGCCAAGTTGTTGGGCCTCGGGTCAAAGTTTTGGGCTTGGGCGGCCCATTAGACAAGTGTGTCCTTGCGGTTTAGTTTAGTAACGCGTTGTGTATAATTTACAGGCCCTTGCTTGTGATTATGCACTTAGGGATTTCCTAGCTCGTTGCAGGTGTTTGATTGATTCAGGTGAGTTCATGATGCCCTTTTTACTCTTTTACGTTTTGGGCTAGCATACACACCGAAATACAATTTTAAACGATTTTACTCGTTACAATGATTTTAATAGTTTTACATGGTCTCACTCGTGATGGTGCATTTTGAAAGCTATATTTGAATTATTTTATATGCCTTAGGATATATTAGACTCGTTCATGGTCTTGTGTCCTTAAGGTTACATACACTATTGATGGTCTAGACTCGAGGATGTTAGCAGACTTGGTAGTAATTGAATATGAGTATACCTATCTACTTAGTTCCCATATGGGATGATATATATATATATATATGTATGTAGGAATATATATGTATGTATATATGGAGGTATGTATGTACTTATGAGGATGTGTTACCTTATAGCCTACGATTGTGTAATGATATTTAGTTGCTCGTGACTAAGAATGATGTATGTAGGCTTATTGATGTGTGTGTGCATGGCGATTCACGGCCGGGTCAAATATATTACTCGGGTTGTACCCGTGGTGGAGAGGCCCGTGTGACGTGATCATCATTTTGGCGGGTCAAATATATTACATGGGTTTTAAAATCCCGTGGTGAAAAGGTCCGTTGATGTTGAGCCGTGATCGGGTCAAATATATTACTTGGGGAAGACCCGGGGTGAGGAGGCCCGTATCACGTGCTTGGATGTATGAGCCGGGATCGGGTCAAATATATTACTTGGGGAAGACCCGGGGTGAGGAGGTCCGTATCTCGTGCTTGGATGTATAAGCTGTGACCGAGTCAAATATATTACTCGGGTTTGACTCGTGGTGGAGAGGCTCGTGTCACATGCTTAGATCTTACCGCGTCCGGGTCAAATATATTACTCGAGTCTTGACTCGTGGTGGAGAGGCCCGTGTACGTGTGTTCGACGATGATTGTATTACTTGGTGAATTATATATAATTTATTTTATTTATACCTTCTCTATTGTGTATAACTATAGCTTTGAAATAAAGTATGAATTATTGTTTATGAAAACTTGAACTCACTCAGCTCAAGCTGACTTTGTGTGTATGTTAGATTGACTTTTAGGTTGAGGATTAGAGATTTCCGCTTGGACGTGCTAGAGACTACTCGGACGGTTGAAGGCACATCTAGTCGAAGAATTAATAACGCAAACTGTTTCTATTAAATTATTACCATAAGTATTTAAAATTTGATTTTGGTCACTTTCCCGGGTTTTGGGAATTTTAATGTTATCTATTCCGCTGTTTACTACTCTGAAAAGATTTTAATGAGATGAAGATTTCAAATAAAACGAATATTTTATTTACAATTGATTTTGGACACCTGTACCCGTGTTTTGGGATTTTTAATACTTAAACTTTTCCGCTGTTATTTACTCTGAACTTGTTTTAAATATAAATAATCGTTTGGTTTTAAATTTTTGTGAATTTGTGGATGTGATTACCAACTGTAGGATTCCCGGGATTCGGGGTCTTAAATACTTGGGCTGCCATGCAGACCCAATTTCTTGAAAAATACGATCCTCCGGCTAAGGCCGCTCGTTTAACTAACCAGATACATTCTTTTCAGATGGAGGACACCGAGAGTTTTTACGAGACCTGGGAGCGATTCAAGAATCTATTAGCTTTGTGCCCGAACGACGGCTTGCAAGATTGGGCGGTCGTCGAGAAATTTTATAATGGAGTGACGTACGCGACGCAGAGTATGTTCGACATGGCGGCGGGAGGAAATCTGTTGACGACTAAGGACCCTGATGAGTGTATCACTTTATTCAATGGGCTAGCTATGAGTGGATACCAGAGACCACCCGCCAGAGGAGGTAATACTGTCGATTCCATCTCACGAGGCATGCATTCGGTGGACATGACCACCGCACTGACGGCACAGGTTGAGGCGTTGGCGAAGATGGTGAAGGATATGCAGACGAAGAGCAAGTTGTGTGAGATCTGCAGAGGGGGGCATGATACCGTTCAGTGCCCAGTCAGTTCACAGGAGGAGGCCGTAGACTTCATAGGAAATCCAAATTCTTTCAATTCTTATAATTCGGGATGGAGAGGAAATCAGAACTCCAACTGGAGGAACAACAACCAGGCCGGGTTTTAGAAACGCCAGAGTTTATTTCAGGATGCCGGTGAGGGAGCGAGCAGTGGGGAGAAGAAGCCCACCTTGGAGGAGATGATGGCGCAACAGACGCATATATTGTCGCAGCTTATGACGTGTGAGGATTCCCGACACAAGGTGACGCAGGAGAAGTTTTGAGAGCACAAGCAGTTCATGAGGAATCAAGGAGCGTTGATTCAGAGTCTCGAGCGGCAGATGGGGGAGATAGCCAGCTGATTGAACGAGAGGCCGCAGGGTTCACTACCGAGTAACACCGAACAGAACCCGAAGGGATTCGCTAAAGCTGTGACAACGAGGAGCGGTGCAGGGGCACGAGAGGAGCCCGGGAATCAGCAGAGAGGAGTCGTCGAGGAGCCTGCAGTAGTTGTAAAGGAGCAGGTGGATGAGGAGATTAAGATGGAGTCTCCACCAGCCCAGGTGTATCAGAGGAGCAGCCCAGGGAGTTCAACACAGGCCGAGAGACAGCAGCTACCGAGCGAGCCGCCGAGAGTCTACAAGCCCAGAGTACCATACCCCGGGAGACTCCGCAGAGACACCTTAACATTCCATTCCTTGAGGCACTGACTCAGATGCCTAAACACGCGAAGTTCCTCAAGGATATCCTTTCGAATAAGGAGAAGCTTGCTGAGGTCGCTTCCATCCCATTGAGTGCGAGTTGTTCTGCTGTCTTACAGAGGAAATTACCAGAAAAGATGGCCGATCCAGGGAGTTTCACGATTCCCTGCATCTTGAGTGATGATACGGTTATTCATGCGCTAGCCGATCTCAGTGCCAGTATTAATCTCATGTCGTATTCCGTGTATCGCAAGTTGGGTCTAGGCGAACCGAGGCCCACCAGGATGAGTATCCAGCTTGCTGATCGTTCTGTGAAATACCCTCGAGGGGTGGTCGAGAACATGCTGGTTCGTGTCGACAAGTTCATCTTCCCGGTGGACTTTGTCATTCTGGACATGAACGAAGATGATAGCGTACCCCTGATTTTAGGCTGACCATTCCTTGCCACTGCACAGGCGTTGATCGACGTCTGCGAGGGTAAGTTGATTTTGAGAGTTGGGGATGAGAACGTCACCTTTGACGTTCGACAGTCACTGAAACACTCCAAGTCTGCTGATGACTCCCTGTACTTTATCAATACCATCATGGAGCATGTTGGGGAGTTTTCAGCGAGGTCTGTGGAGGATCTGCCTCTAACACTCAGATTCTCGATAGGTACATTCCGGAGATTGAGATGGTTGCCATGACCGATCAGTCAACGGAAGATGACACCGAGTCACATCATCCTGAGTCCGAAGTGTCTGCTGGGATCGTACGTGACGATCCGATGGACCAACCTTCTGTCGAGAGCCCCCCCTTCCTTAGAGCTTAAGGATTTACCTGCCCATCTGGAGTACGCGTTATTGGACGAGGAGAGGAAGTTGCCGGTTATCGTTGCATCTGCTTTGACAAAGGTCGAGAGAGAGAGATTGTTGAGGGTGCTTCGAGAGCACAAGGAGGCCATTGCATGGAAGATTATCGACATCAAGGGTATCAACCCTTCGTTTTGCACGCATAAAATCCTCATGGAGGATAATTATAGGACTGTCGTTCAGCCGCAGCGGCGGCATAATCTAAAGATGCAGGAGGTCGTGAAGAAGGAGATTATCAAACTCCTTGATGCAGGGATCATTTTCCCCATTTCTGATAGTTCGTGGGTTAGTCCAGTCCAAGTGGTTCCTAAAAAGGGTGGCATGACTGTCGTCACCAATGAGAGGAACGAGCTCATTCCCACTAGGACTGTGACCGGTTGGAGTCTGCATCGATTACCGCAGACTGAATGATGCCACGAGGAAAGACCACTTTCCTCTACCTTTCATTGATCAGATTTTGGAGCGTTTGGCAGGTCAGCAGTACTACTGCTTCTTAGATGGTTTCTCCGGGTACTTTCAGATTCCTATTGCTCCCGATGACCAGGAGAAAACCACGTTTACCTGACCATACGGTACATTTGCCTATCAACGTATGCCGTTCGGACTGTGTAACGCTCCAGCCACATTTCAGAGGTGCATGGTGGCTATATTTCATGACATGATCAAGGACTCCATGGAGGTGTTCATGGATGATTTTTCTGTATTTGGGAGCTCTTTCGATAAGTGTCTCTCCAACCTTGAGAGGATGTTGGCCCGATGCGTTGACACCAACCTAGTTCTTAAATGGGAGAAGTGTCACTTCATGGTACGCGAGAGCATCATTTTGGGGCATCGTATTTCAAGAGTGGGGACAGAGGTCGACCGAGCGAAGGTCGATACCATCTCAAATCTTCCCCCGCCCACTTCCGTGAGATCCATCTGGAGTTTTCTGGGTCATGCTGGGTTCTATCGCCGGTTCATTAAAGATTTTTCTAAGATTGCGAGACCCATGACCAAAATCTTGGAAAAGGATGCCCCGTTTGTGTTTTCTGAGCAGTGTGTCGAGGCGTTTGATCTTTTAAAAGACAAACTAGTTAACGCCCCGATCATGATTGCTCCCGACTGATCGCTTCCCTTTGAGCTGATGTGTGATGCGAGCGACTTCGCAGTCGGAGCGGTTCTTGGACAGCGGAAGGATAAACACTTCCATCCGATTTACTATGCTAGTCGGACCCTGAATGGTGCACAGGAGATTTACACCACCACCGAGAAAGAGCTTTTAGCTGTGGTGTTTGCAATCAATAAATTCAGGTCCTATCTTGTTCTGTCAAAGACGATTGTGTACACGGATCATTCTGCCATTCGTTATCTCTTTAGCAAACAGGATGCTAAGCCACGTCTTATCCGTTGGATCATTTTGCTTCAAGAGTTTGATATCGAAATCCGTGATAAAAAGGGGGCCGAGAATGTGGCGGCCGATCATCTTTCGCGTCTTGAGGGAGCTGAGTTAGGAGAGCCGGGGGTCATGATTAACGACCACTTTCCGACAGAGAGTCTTATGTTTGTTTCGGCTCAGGATGAGGGTTTTCTATGGTTCACTGACTTCGCGAACTATCTTGCGGATGGGTTCTACCCGAATATGTCTTACCAACAAAAGAAGAAATTCTTTGCTGATGTTAAGTTTCACCTGTGAGACAACCCATATCTTTTTTGTATAGGTGCTGACCAGTTAATCAGGAGGTGTGTTGATGTTAAGGAGGGATGGCAGATTCTGAGCCATTGCCATGTTGGACCGACAGGAGGTCACCACGGTGCGAGTTTGACGGCGAAGAAGGTGTTTGATTGTGGTTTTTATTGGCCTTCGATTTTTAAGGATGCGCACGCGTTTGTGAAGAGTTGTGATCGTTGCCAGCGTGTAGGCAACATCTCGTCGCGAAATGAAATGCCCCAGAATGCTATTCAGGTTTGTGAGGTTTTCGATGTGTGGGGCATTGATTTCATGGGACCGTTTCCATCTTCGCGTGGGAACAGGTATATTCTCGTGGCGGTTGATTATGTCTCGAAGTGGGTTGAAGCCAAGGCCTTACCCACTAATGATGCCCGAGTTGTACTCCGTTTTCTCAAGAGCCTTTTTGCTCGTTTTGGTGTCCCGAAGGCGTTGATCAGTGATAGAGGAACTCACTTTTGCAATGCGCAGATGGAGAAGGCGTTGCGTCGCTACGGGGTTACCCATCGGCTTGTAACCGCCTACCACCCACAGACTAGTGGGCAGGTAGAAGTGAGTAACCAGGGGATCAAATGTATTCTTGAGAAAACGGTTGGTTCGAATCGTCGGGATTGGTCCGAAAAGTTGGATGACGCGTTGTGGGCCTTCCATACAGCCTACAAAACTCCGATCGGTTCCACACCGTTTCGGATGATTTATGGGAAGGCCTGCCACCTGCCTGTCAAGTTGGAGCACCATGCCTCTTGGGCCCTACAGAGGGTCAACTTTGATATGTCTGCCGCAGAGAGCACTCGTTTCCACCAATTGCACGAGTTAGAGGAGCTGAGAGATCACGCTTACGCGCAGTCATTTAGGTATAAGGAGCGGACGAAGGAACTGCGCGATAGGAAGTTAAAGGGTAACAAGCAGTTCAAGTGTAGGGATTTGGTTTTATTGTATGACTCCCGGTTGAGGTTATTCCCGGGAAAGTTGAGATCCCGATGGTCGGGACCGTTCACGGTCACTGAGGTCTTCCCGTTCGGCACTGTCGAGATAAAGGATAAAGGCGGGAAGTTTAAGGTGAACGGTCATAGACTAAAGCACTACATTGGCGAGCCGGTGACTGACCAGACAGTCGAGGTATTCTACCTTGACGCGCTCTCCGGGACTTAGACGCGATGGATGCACACTCGGGAGACTGCCCAAGTTGTAGAGTTTGTATTTATGTATTTGTGTAATGCTATCTGTTTTCATTGTTTTTTCTATTTCAGGTTATTCCAAGATGAAACTGCTCGTACTCAATCTCCATTCGAGTCGGTCAATTTAAGGAGTATCCTATATATAAAAAAAAGCATAAAAACACAAAAATATGTTTATTTCTTTATGTTTTTGTTTTCCGTATTGTACGCCGCTACATGCAAGCGAGTTTGAGTTTTGCAGGTTACATTATGCGCATAGTAGCTATGGTGGCGTTTTGAAACAGGTTCTCCTGAGGTTGCGGCCGCGAATGAAATGCTATATGGTCGTTTGGATACTACTCAGCTGTTGAAGATTCTGCACACAAACCAGGGGAGTAACATGTTCTTTGTTTTAGTCTTGTATACTTTATTTTTATTTTTCTGTTTTATTTTTATTTTATTTTATTTCTTTTCCTTGTACTCATCGAGGACGATTTCGTTCTAAGTGTGGGGATGAGGTTTATTTTACTTAGTTGTAGGAAAATTTTTGAAAAAAAAAAAATAAATAAAATTTAAAAATAAAAAATAAAAAATAAAAAAATAAAAAAATAAAAAAATAAAAATTTGAAAAATTTTGAAAAAATAGTCCATTGAAATTTATTTTCTCTACGTTAAACAGGAGATGATATTATTACCGAGTAGTGGTTATTTTATAACTTCTTGGTGTTTTCAATATATATATATATATATAATAAATAAGAACAGTGCCCATTAGACCCGCACGTAATGTATGGAAACCGAACGGTTTAGACTCAGTAATCGTGTGTCGGTAGGCTCAGCCTTTGAGAATGAAAGGACGATTTGGTTGTTGACCTAATTGAACCTTTTAAATGGCTTGACTTTAGTGGGAAACATCTTAGGGGTTTTGTTTGTTTAACTAAGCTTGTGACAGAACTGGAATGAAAAGCCGGGTCATACTCAAGCCTCGAGTCACATGATCGCCTGTATATATTAGTTGTTTTATCTTTTGTATTTGTTTCTGTTCATGCAAAGCCATGTAATATGAGTATTAAATATATATTGCAAAAAGCCAAAAGGCAGAAAAAGAAATAAAAGAGATGCATTTGTAATTGCGTGCACTTGAAAGAGAGCTAGAGTTTATAGTTTGTATATGAATAAAATGTTTAATCATGTGGCAAAAGGTTTAAGTCAAGTTGGGGTGGCTCGGCCCGGTAAAACTATAATGGAATTGGTGAAGTGGTGGCAGGGCTTTTAGGTGTGGGTTTCACTTAGTCATACAAATTAATAGAATTGTCACGCCTTATTTGCCTCGGTAAGTATTAGGGGCATGGGTTTAAAGTGGACAGCAATTCAGGCAATCGACTTGATCTAGCTTATTAGGTGAAAGTTGGAAGAGATATTTGGGTAACGGGTCACTTGTTCTAATACTTTAAAAAGAAGAAAAAATTATATTAATAATAATAATAATAAATAAATAAAACCAAGAGTTGTCGGTTGAACTCGGATATGATCCTGTGTAGTATTCTTTTCCAGGGACGAAAAAGTCTTAAGTGTGGGGATATTTGATGTGTTGTAAAACACACGTATTTTCCGCACCTTTTATCTACGTATTGTATTACATTTTATGTATTTTAACTTGTTTTAGATAGGTTTTACATAGTTTTTATTATCTTGTAGGCTAAAGGGTGGAAAGAAAGAAAAACCGGACTTTTGGAGCAGTTTACGAGCCTTTTACGCATATTTTTTCAAGTAAAACTCAAAGCCCGGCCCGTCTACGATATGAAAAAGCCCAAGCCTCATATTATATCATAAAATAAAAAAGAAAAGAAAAAAAAACCCTAGAAGAGGACTACCTGGCCGATCGGAAATCTGGGCAGAAGAAAAAAAGAAAAAAAGTTTTTGCAAGCAAGGGTTTGGTGTTCTTGGCGGCTTGGGAAGGAAGAAGGAAGCAAGTGCAAGCCTCGGGAGCATTCACCATCGATTTTTACAGCAAGGAGCAGCCCGGAAACATCCATATCCTTACATCTTTTTCATTGTTCATACACTTTGATTTTCTTGTTTAATTGTTGATTTGTTTTGCAATTGATTGAGAGATTGAATTGTTATTGATTATTGTTGATCATTGGATGATTGTTAAGATGTTTGGTATGAGATTAATGATGTGTTTATTAATTGTTTGCTGCTGTCCAAAAAATATGCTCGGCTAAACTTGCTAGTTCTACTTAGGAATGATGATTATTGTTAGTGTTTGATAGGTTTTATGGATTGTTTGATTAATAAACCTTAATTGTTATTGTAAAGTTTGATTTAGACATGAAATAGGTTGTGTTTAGTGGCTGGAAATTTTGGTGATTCATTGCATAAACCCCGTGTATCGGTTGATTAGTTTTGTATTGATTGATCGGTGCATTGTTTGATTCTAGACTTTGTGTTTAGGGTTTGTTTGCGGTAGGTACCACTGTAGGGTTTTGTTGCATGATTATTTGGTTAAAGTACGGCGGTTAGGCACCTTCTTAGAGACCGAGAGGTGATAAGAAGTTAGGGCTGTCTCATTGCCTTTACATGCTAGAATAAGGATTGTGCGAGAGCGAGTTCGTTTCTTGTCGGGTTTAGGTGTTTTGAGCAACTAGTTGATCTATTTTTGTTTAAGTTGAATTGTTCCTCTATCCTTGGTTGTGTAGTATTCATTGCCATTAGGGTCGAGTGTTGGTGAGACCGAGAGGTGATCCTTCATTAGAACACGTTAGCAATTGTTTCCCGGTTTGGTCGTTTTAGGCGATTTTGAGTAGTTTAGGCTTGTTGAGTGAGACCGAGAGGTGATTCAGTGAGCCCGAGCGATCCTTAGTCGTGTCATCTTTAGGGACCGGTGTCTTGAAGTCATTCAATTCATTAGATTGATAGGCCTACAATTTGATTCAGACCTAGGTAGACGTTTTTCTCCATCCTAAGTTAACACAGTTAGTTTTCCGTTAAGTTTTCTATTTTTGGTAAGTTTTGTCAGTCAGTTAGGTTAGTTCAGTTAAGTTAAAAGAAATCAAAAATCAATTAAATATTATTCTAAGGTAGGTCTTGTCTAGGGTTAGTAGTCGTTAGCGTCTTACGTGTCCACGTGTTCGATACTCGGACTTCCTAGGTCTATACTACTTGCGATCGGTACACTTGCCGGTTGTGTGTGGTGTTAGGATTTTCGTTTTAATATTAAAGCTTAGTTGTGAGGGTCATTATTATAGGTTTATTAGACACATATCAGCATTCTCGAATGCTTGGACTCGAACTGTAAAAGGAAAGACTAGAAATGCCAACCGCGAGTAGCTGCACGCCAAGAGGTAAATTTTATATTTGTTATTCATTTTCATGAGCATTAGAGTTCTATTATGTGCATATTTGCTTAAATGTTAGATAGGATGCTAATATGGTTAGGGGTAGGGGGTACTTAGGATGTGCGGGTAAAGTAAACAATTAATAACACTTGATACATTATTAGCAGTTTACCATTACCTTCCATGTTCTAAATGCTACTTGTACCTGACCGTGTTGGGGTTATGTCTTTGTAGGAGAAGGATATTGCCAGTACCCGTTAAACGAAGAGTGGTCATCCTAGCGGTCGTGGCCGTAGGCCAAATGTTGAGACTGAGAGAGAGGACCCGACTCCGCAGCAGGAAGAGACCCCGATTCAGGAAGAGGGGGATAACCTCGCCTTAGATCCGGTTATGCACGCGGCCATCGCGGATGAGGTTTACCAGGTTCATCATAGCGTTATTCCTGAAATTGTTGCTGAGGCTGTTAGAGCTATGGAAGAGACAATGGTTGGTAAGAGTACCGGTAAGAAGGGAAAGGGTAAAGAGACTCAGGTTGAAGATGAGGTGATATTACCAAGTGAGGATGAAGAAGAGGTTCGTGCGGTTAGCGTCTCTGCTCGGGGTTGTTCGTATGGGGAATTCAAGAAATGCGATCCTCCCATGTTTGATGGTACTAAGGATGCATCGGCAGCACATCAGTGGGTGAGGGAAATGGAAACGGTACTAAAGATCAGTAAGTGTAAGGGGGAGGATATGGTTACTTTTGCTACTGCCTCGTTTCATTCCGAGGCGTTGTGTTGGTGGGACAATCTGACTCAGGCGATGGGTGATCGGGCTATTAGGAGGATGATTTGGGGGGAATTGAAGCAATTGGTTCTCGATCAGTTTTGTCCTCCGCACGAATTGGATAAGATTGAACAGGATTTCTTGACCCTGGAAGTGGGATGCATGACCCACCGAGAGTATACTACAAAGTTTAATCAAATGACCCGTTTATGTCCCGATCTAGTTACTCCCGAAGCTAAGAGGATTAAGAAGTATGTGAAGGGTCTTCCGGTGGATATTCAGAGGGATGTGATGACCACGGACATGGGCTATTTCCATTCAGTGGCTACTCTGGCCGGAACCTTGTATGATCAGAGAGAAATGGTGAACCCGACGGAACCTAAGAAGGACTAGAAGCCGAACCCTAACTCCAATGGCAAGCGTTATGGGGGAAATGATTCTGTGTTGGCAGGGAAGAAAGCGAGGGCTGAAATGTTGAATTTCAGGGGGGAGACGTATGACGAAAGATGCAAGAAATGTGGGAAACCGCATAGTGGAGAATGTAGGTCTATGTCTATCCATTGTTTCCGATGTGCGAAAACTGGACATTTCCACTACGATTGTCCGACGTTGACTTGTTACCGGTGTGAGGGGTCTGGGCATTTGGCATCTCGGTGTACTGAAAATAAGGCGGGAGGTTCTGATCGGAGAAACTCTTCTAGGGTTAAGTTGGAAGAAAAGCCAAAGACTAAGGCTAGGGCCTTCAGTATCTTTACGAAGGAGGCAGAGGAGGACGCGGACACAATTTCAGGTAATTCCTTGCGTTCTTATTAATCGTTTAAATATTTTACCGATTATTTCTTTCCTTATCGAAAGCTCTTGTGTGTGATAGCTTGGCTAGAATGTAGTATGCTATCTTCGGTAGCGATCCTATTTATACTTGTCTAGTGTATGACTTGATGATTTGAGTTGCCTCATTCTGTGCTCGTTCCTGTGTGGCGGGATTCGGGGACGAATCCCATATTTAGGGGGGGTAGACTTGTAACGTCCGTAAATTTTCGATAAAAAGGTTTAACCTTGCAGTGTTGTGTACACCTTTCGGGCTTGACCCGACATTCTTCCGAGAGCTCCTTGCCACCCTCGTAAACGTATTTTACTTAACTTTTCTTACAAGTTCAACCATTTGTAAAGTGGAGGGACTAGGATGTATTACTGTTAATATATTATTTATAAAAAAAAATAAATAAATAAACCTAACACTAACCTATAGTCCGATCGGCGCCCCCCTCCCCCTTTCTTCTCGATTTTCGTGCAAGACCATCTCGTCTCCGGCCATCCAAACTTCAATTCCAAGTCGGTATTTAATGTCTACAACTCTTGTTCACCTTAATTCATCCATAAGGCGCGCTTATTCGTCGAAATTCGGTTGTTTTTAGGCTTGTCGAGTGGCTGTCCAATTGGGCTGTTTCGGGGCTGTTTCGGCTAAGCTTTTTGCATCAAAATCTTCCTAGGTATGTCTTATGTAACATACTAATATTTCATGGTCATTGGAATTGGTTAGGTCGGCCAATTGTTAATAGTTTGAAAACTAGGATTTGGTTGACTAGTTTGTGAGTTGTCGTGTTTAACGCATTGGTTGAGGGAATTGACAACCAATTCGAATGTTGTAAGCTCGGCATAATATGTTGGCTGGGAAAAAACTGATTTTTTTTAGTGTTTGGGTTGAATTGGTTGCCGGTTACTTAAACGAGTTGGTACGGCGCAAACTCATGTTTATTGGTAGTTTGTGCATCGTGCTTGAGAATTACTGACCCATCCAACTCGTGTAGCGTCGTGTGGACTTGTTGGCTGTGATTTTACTAAATTTGGTCAACACGGGGCTGAATTGATAGCTAAGTGCATAAACAACCCGTTAACGCGCGCATTCGATAAAACCAACAACTTTCGGGTCTAGTTTGGAAATCCTTTGTCTCCGGAATTAACTAAGGGTGGTTTTGGTAAATACATGGCCTCGGGGGCTGATGTAATTGAATTTGGTAACATCAAGACTCTAGGTCAATCAAATCAAGTCAGAACATCTCGTAGGATAAACGAGTCAGTACGTTTAGTTAGTAATCTTTGTGTGTAATCCGACAGGCTTGTAAACTGTGGATTGGCTTTGAAGTTCTCAAACTCTTTGGTGTTTGTGTGGCTCGTTTCAGGTGAGTTCATGATGCCCCTTTTTAATCTTTTTATGTTTTGGGCTAGCATACACACCGTATTACAATTTTACCCGATTTTACTTGTTACAACTATTTAGACGGTATTACATAACCTCTTTCGTATATGTGGATTTATGAAAATATGTGTGATTTATATTTTATGCCTTAGGATATTTTAGACTCGTTTATGGTCTTATATTCCTTAAGGTTATATATACTATTTATGGTTTAGACTCGAGGATACTATTAGGCCTAGTATTAATTCCTAGATTATCTATTATTTATGAATTGAATGTGATGATATGGTTTGGTTGAATTTTTGAATTAGATGTTTGTATGTATGTATGTGAATGTGTATCTGTTGGTAAACTGTGACTGGGTCAAATATATTACTCAGGGAAGACCCGGGGTGAGGAGGCCCGCCGTTCGGTTAAACCGTGGTCGGGTCAAATATATTACTTGGGGAAGACCCGGGGTGAGGAGGCCCGTATCACGTGTTTAGGTATGTTAAACCGTGACCGAGTCAAATATATTACTTGGGGATGACCCGGGGTGAGGAGGTTCATGTTACGTGATTTTTTTTTAAAATTAAACTGTGACCGAGTCAAAGATATTACTTGGGGATGACCCAGGGTGAGGAGGCTCGTGTTGCATGATTTTGTTGGGTTTTGTTAAACCGCGGCTGGGTTAAATATATTACTCGGGGAAGACCCGGGGTGAGGAGGCCCATGTTGCGTCTTTGATTCAGAAAAAAAAATGTTTAAAGTTTTATTCACTTATGATTTGATTAAGAAGAGTTATTTATGACTTTATGGACTCATGATTTTCCCCTACGTTCCATATCCATGGAATTTAAAATTTTCAATGAATGCCGTTTACGAAAACTTGAACTCACTCAGCTCTAGCTGACTTTGTGTGTATGTTTGATTGATGGTTAGGTTAAGGATTGGAGGTTATCGCTTGGATGTGCTGGGGACTACTCGGAAGGTTGAAGGCATTTCTGGCCGAGGAATTCAAATAAAACAAATATTTTATTTACATTTGATTTTGGACACCTGTACCCGTGTTTTGGGAATTTTAATACTTAAACTTTTCCGCTATTATTTACTCTGAACTGGTTTTAAATACAAAGAATTGTTCGGTTTTAAATTTTTGTGAAATTACGGATGTGATTACCAACTGTAGGATTCCCTGGATTCGGGGTCTTACAGGTTTGTAGACTCTAAGAATCCTAATCATGTCTACAAGTTGGATAAAGCATTGTACAGTCTTCACCAAGCTCCTCGGGCGTGGTATGCTACGTTGACGGCACATCTTCTGAGTCATGGCTATACAAGGGGGACCATTGATCAAAATCTGTTCCTTAAAACCGTCGAGAAAGATATGATTCTGGTTCAGATTTATGTGGATGATATTATCTTCGGGTCTACCAGTGCTGAGCTGTGTTCAGAATTTGAAGAGGTTATGAAGAAGAGATTCGAGATGAGCTCGTTGGGAGAGATGGCAACATTTCTAGGATTGCAGGTTCGTCAAAGCTCGACGGGAATTTTGCTGCATCAAGGAAAGTACGTTGAAGATATGCTTGCAAAATTTGAATTTCAAGATTCCAAGAGTGCCGCCACTCCAATGGCAGAAAGGCCTCTTCTGTCGTCTGATCTTGAAGGGAGTCCCGTAGATCAAACGTACTATCGATCGATGATCGGGTCTCTGATGTATCTCACCACCAGTCGTCCCGACATCATGTTTGCAGTCTGTCAATGTGCTCGCTTCCAGGCTAATCCTAAACTTTCTCATTTAATTGCTGTTAAACGCACTTTTAGATATCTGAAGGGACAACCGAAGTTAGGTCTTTGGTATCCCAAAAACTCAGACTTTGATCTTTATGCTTTTGTTGATAGCAATTATGGTGGAGATGACATAGACAGGAAATCCACATCTGCCGGCTGCCATTTTTTAGCAGATTGTCTCATTTCATGGCAGTGCAAGAAACAACAAACGGTGTTTACTTCGACTGCCGAGGCGGAGTATGTTACTGCGTCAGCTTGCTGTTCACAGGTTATCTGGATCAACATCAATTGCTGGATTACGGTTTGGAATTTCTTAACACTCCTATCTTTTGTGATAATGATGCTGCTATTGCAATTGTTAAAAATCCCGTTCAGCATTCCAAAACCAAGCACATTGACATCAAAGTCCATTTTATTCGTGACTGTTACGACCGGAAACTGATTCATCTTGAACAGGTCCACACTGATAATAATGTGGCGGACCTATTTACAAAACCGGTCGGAATAGCCAGATTTAATGTGCTTGTGGGATTTTTTAAGATGTTGCGTTTTGATGACTGGGTATTTTTGAGGTTTAAATTGTGTACATAAATTTTTTCTTCGTGTCATAATTTCTGTACAAATTTAGGGGGAGAGAAATAAAAAAAAATATACAAAAAGAGTGTGTGTGTGTGTCTAATTATTATAAAAAAAATAAAAAAATAAAAATTTTGTTCTTTTGCTTAAAATCATGCTGGCCACTCAAGTTCAACGAACATATTTCATATCTTCAGTCCTGTCATCAATTTTTGACTCACGAGATAGCCATTAACCTTAGAACTGAAAGTGACCGGGGCGACTGAACATACATAAAAATTAATTTTGGTTTAACTATCGCTTTGAATTCTCTCACTGAAGTTATGTCGGCCGCCTAAAGTTTGAAGGACACATTTTATTATGTGTTTGGTCCTATCGTCTACCTGTAGACACATAGGATAACCATTCACCTGAAAACTGAAGGTAACTGGAGTGATTGAGTTTAAATCATCTTCGGGGTTATCATCTGGGAAGTGATATTATTATTCAGCTAGAATCTTTTT
Organism: Bidens hawaiensis; assembly: GCF_021521415.1. Taxonomy (NCBI): domain Eukaryota; kingdom Viridiplantae; phylum Streptophyta; class Magnoliopsida; order Asterales; family Asteraceae; genus Bidens; species Bidens hawaiensis. The sequence goes on along the minus strand of NW_027497490.1, from coordinate 17,109 downwards.
AGAAGCTTAAAATATTTTCAAATGAAAATTGATCCAACCTTTGAGAAATGATAGATAAATTGGTTTTGTGTGCCTAACGTGTGAAGTTATTGGGCTAAAAAGGCTTTTGATTAGTCATTGATGTGTATGGTAGTTTTCCATGATAATTAAAAGTTTGAAGTGATATAAACTAAATCTGCTAAACTTATTGTGGAGAGTTATTTTGAAGATATTTGCATGTCCCTAGATACATCTCTCCGAATGATAGGCAGAAAAGCAATTACCCAGTCATACACGAGCCCGTTAGTGTCTTAATCGCCAAAAATGTTATTTCATTTGGGTCACAAAAAAAATAAAAAATAAAAATAAAATAAAAAATAAAAAATAAAATTTATTGTCATTCAAATTGTTTTCCAAAAGCTTAAAGGGGTCTCGGGGAACTACAGGGGTGGGGCATACAAATAAGTCCTAAACATCCTGAATGTAAGGCTCGTAAGTCCGGATGGCATGTAAGTCCAACGTTCAACTTTAAAGCTTAAAATAATTTTGTATAGAAAAAAGTATTTTGATCAAGTACTAGGGGGTTGAAGTCAAATTGGGGTGATCTGGGGAAAGCCAAATACGCCTTGAGAATAGATAAGGGGCATCGTAGGTCCATAAGTGATGCCCATGTAAGCTTTATGCCTAATTGAATCTAATCATATCACTGGCGAAATGAAAATCATGAAAATTACCTGCTATCAACCTTTTCATTATGTCACAATAATGCTGAAAGTGAATCATTGTGAAAATATCTTAATCAATATGATTTCATGTTCGGATCTTTTCATAAAAGGTGTTGTTTGTTTTAAAATAGCTGAAATTTGATCCCAATATATGTTAACTTTTCTAAAGACTAGATAGGTAAATTTTTGTTTTAGTTTAGTTTTTATTCTAATTTTATTATTTTTTAATTTTCTTTTATTTTTACCTCATGATTACTCGTGTCGAAACAAATGTCTTAAGAAATCAATTTTTCATGAATCGGGATTATTTCTCAAAATGAGTGGACCAGTTCTTTGGTCCAACGAGTGTCTTAGTTTTTGGCCTGATCAAGTTGGCCAAAAACAAGATTCACTAAGACGTGTTCTCGGTTCATGATAACTGTTCTCGGTTTATACGTGTTCTCGGTCTATATGTGTTCTCGGCTCAGATGTGTTCTCGACTCAGATGGAGGCGTCTCGGAAGTTTAAAAGGCACTCATTGCCCTCTATTTATTACTCTTGAAATGTGCATCTTCCAATATCTTCCAAAATCTTCCTACATCATAACCATCTAATCTCTCTCACCTACTCGCCGCCGTCAATCTCTTTTTGTCTCCTTATATTTTCAAGCGGATTCTTAAAAAGGTAAAAGAAATCTAACTTAAACGTTTCTATGATCAGTATGGATGAAGGATTTACGGTGATGATTGATCGGAATATTAGATTCAATCGGTTCATGAGGTTGGTAAGCTCACTTGATTTCTCTTGAAGTTACTGAATGTTGTTTTAGTCATTATTTTGCAGTTACAGGTTTTGTCATCAATGGTGATTGGTGATATGGGGATGACGATGAATAGTATTCCCAGTTTTTCGGTGTGGACTGACCAGATTCTCTTGATCAACCAAAGAGATCTTCGGCTTAAGGACACTGCGAAGCATTTTCGGTCAAACCGTGACCAAGGACTTGTTGGTTCTACCAAAGATACATCGTGTTTGACTTTTCTGAGTCAATCAAGCCTAATACTTGCTGCTATTCATGATGACAAACATCATGTTCATTTACTTCATATGGGTAGTAGCATAACCTGTGCTGGATTACTAGCCAAGTTTTAAATAAAGGCCCTAAATAAGACACTAAACTTCCGAGTATTTATTTAGAAGCCAAAGTATATACGCCGAAAGACCTAAATGAAGGTATAGATGCACGTTGATTGTCTACCGCTGAAGCAGTTATGATCAAGCAATAAACCAAGGGGGAGAATGTTGGGCTATATTTTGTGGTTTATGCTTGTACTCTGGGCTTAGTTTGGGTGTATTATGTAAACCGAGATCCTTATGGTTCTAAGTGGGCTTTGGGCTTTTGTTTGGCTAGTATGTTGGCTACCTTATATATAGATCATATTGTATAGGGTTTTGGGTAGGCATTGGGTAGAGAGAGATTTGTCGTTCACTGTGTTGTTCATAGATCGAGTATTGTAAGCAAGTGCTTAAGCACCCGACGTTTATAGTAACGTGTGTTTTAAAGCATCCCATCATGTGTTTTATGTGTTGTTTATTGTCTTGAATCATCTTGTGTTAGGATTCCACACTAACATCAAGATACTTGATATCATATTGTAGTGATCCAGATTCGGGACTTACAAAAACAAAAATATAATGTACAAGAGTAAAACAAAGAACTGGTTACTCCCCTGGTTTGTGTGCAGAATCTTCAACAGCTAAATAGTAATGAAGCGACCGTATAGCATTTCATTCGCGGCCGCAACCTCGGAGAACCTGTTCCAAAACACCATCATAGCTACCATGCGCAATATAACCTGTAAAAGCTCAAACTCGCTCGCATGTAGCGGCATACAAAACAGAAAACAAAAACATAAACAAATAAACATATTTTTGTGTTTTTGGTTTTTATGAATTTTTTTAATTTTTTATTTATTTATTTATTATATATATATATATTTTTTTTAAGTTAATAAAAAAACACCCCTTAAATCGACCGATTCGAATGGAGATTGAGTACGAGCGGTTTTCATTTTGGAATATCCTGAAAAATACAGAGACATACAAAACAGATAGCATAAAGAAATAACAAAAATACAAACTCTACAACTCGGGCAGTGTCTCGAGTGATGCATCAAGCACGTCTACGTCTCGGAGAGCGAGTCAAGGTAGAATACCTCGACAGTCTGATCAGTCATCGGCTCACCAATGTAGCGCTTCAGTCTATGACCGTTCACCTTAAATTTCCCGCTTTTATCCTCTATCTCAATCGTACCATACGGGAAAACCTTAGTGACCGTGAACGGTCCCGACCAACGGGATCTCAACTTTCCTAGGAATAACCTCCACCGGGAATTATACAGTAAGACCAGATCCCCACACTTGAACTGCTTGTTCCCTTCAACTTCCTATCATGCAGTTCCTTCGTCCGCTCCTTATACCTAAATGACTGCGCATAAGCGTGATCTCTCAGCTCCTCTAACTCATGCAATTGGTGGAACCGAGTGGCCTCTGCAGCGGACATATCAAGATTGACCCTCTGTAGGGCCCATGAAGCACGGTGCTCCAACTCGACAGGCAGGTGGCAGGCCTTCCTATAAATCATCCGAAACGGTGTGGAACCGGTTGCAGTTTTGTTGGCTGTACGGAAGGCCCACAACGCGTCATCTAACTTGTCGGACCAATCCCGACGATTTGAACCAATCTTTTTCTCAAGAATCCGTTTGATCCCCCGATTACTCACTTCTACCTGCCCACTGATCTGTGGGTGGTAGGCGGTCGCAAGCTGATGGGTGACCCCATAGCATCACAATGCCTTCTCCATCTGCGCATTGCAGAAGTGAGTACCTCTATCACTGATCAACGCCTTTGGGACACCAAAACGGGCAAAAAGGCTCTTGAGAAAACATAGTACAACTCGGGCATCATTCGTGGGTAAGGCCTTGGCCTCAACCCACTTCGAGACATAATCAACAGCCACGAGTATGTACTTATTCCCAAGCGAAGATGGAAACGGTCCCATGAAATCAATGCCCCACACATCAAAAACCTCACAAACCTGAATAGCATTTTGGGTATTTCATTTCTCGAAGAGATGTTGCCGACCCGCTGACAACGATCACAACTCCTCACAAACGCATGCGCATCTTTAAAAATCGAAGGCCAAAAAAAACCATAATCAAACACCTTCTTCGCTGTCAAACTCGCACCGTAGTGACCTCCTGTCGGTGCAACATGGCAATGGCTCAGAATCTGCCATCCCTCCTTAAAATCAACGCATCTCCTGATCAACTGGTCAGCACCTATACGAAAGAGATACGGGTCGTCCCACAGGTAAAACTTAACATCAGCAAAGAATTTCTTCTTTTGCTGGTAAGACATCTTCGGGTAGTACCCGTCTGCAGGATAGTTCGCAAAGTCGGCGAACCATGGGAAACCCTCATCCTGAGCCGAAACAAACATAAAATTCTCTGTCGGAAAGTGGTCATTAATCCTGACCCCTGGCTCTCCTAACTCAGCTCCCTCAAGACGCAAAAGATGATCGGCCGCCACATTCTCGGCCCCCTTTTTATCACGGATTTCAATATCCAACTCTTGAAGCAACAGGATTCATCGGATAAGACGCGGCTTAGCATCCTGTTCGCTAAAGAGATAACGAATGGCAGAATGATCTGTGTACACAATCGTCTTGGATAGAACTAGATATGACCTGAATTTATCAAACGCAAACACCACAGCTAAAAGCTCCTTCTCGGTGGTGGTGTAACTCTCCTGGGCACCATTCAAGGTCCGAATAGTATAATAAATCGGATGGAAGTGCTTATCCTTCCGCTATCCAAGAACCGCTCCGACTGTCAAGTCGCTCGCATCACACATCCACTCAAAAGGAAGCGACCAGTCGGGAGCAATCATGATCGGGGCGTTAACGGTTTGTCTTTTAAAAGATCAAACGCCTCGATACACTGCTCAGAAAAGATAAATGGGGCATCCTTCTCCAGGAGTTTGGTCATGGGTCTCACGATCTTAGAAAAATCTTTAATGAACCGGCGATAGAACCCAGCGTGACCCAGAAAACTCCGGATGGATCTCACAGAAGTGGGCGGGGGAAGATTAGAAATGGTCTCTACCTTCGCACGGTCGACCTCTATCCCCGCACTCGAAATACGATACCCCAAAACGATGCCCTCGCGTACCATGAAGTGACACTTCTCCCAGTTAAGGACTAGGTTAGTGTCAACGCATCGGGCTAACATCCTCTCAAAGTTGGAGAGACAATGATCAAAAGAGCTCCCAAACACAGAAAAATCGTCCATGAACACCTCCATGGAGTCCTCGATCATGTCATGAAATATAGCCACCATGCACCTCTGAAATGTGGCTGGAGCGTTACACAGTACGAACGGCATACGTCTATAGGCAAACGTGCCGTATGGGCAAGTAAATGTGGTTTTCTCCTGGTCATCGGGAGCAATCGAAATCTGAAAGTACCTGGAGAAACCATCCAAGAAGCAGTAGCACTGCTGACCTGCCAAATGCTCCAACATCTGATCGGTGAAAGGTAAAGGAAAGTGGTCTTTCCTCGTGGCATCATTCAGTCTGCGGTAATCAATGCAGACTCTCCAACCAGTCACAGTCCTAGTGGGAATGAGCTCGTTCCTCTCATTGGTGACGACAGTCATGCCACCCTTCTTAGCAACCATTTGGACTGGACTAACGCACGAACTATCAGAAATGAGGAAGATGATCCCCGTATCAAGGAGTTTGATGATCTCCTTCTTCACGACCTCCTGCATTTTTAGATTAAGCCGCCGCTGTGGCTGAACGACAGTCCTAAAATTATCCTCCATGAGGATTTTATGAGTGCAGAACGAAGGTTTGATACCCTTAATGTCAATAATCTTCCATGCAATGGCCTCCTTGTACTCTCGTAGCACCCTCAACAATCTCTCTCTCTCGACCTCCGTAAAAGCAGATACAATAATAACTGGCAACTTCCTCTCCTCGTCCAAAAACGCGTACTCCAGATGGGCAGGCAAATCCTTAAGCTCTAAGGAAGGAGGGGGGGCTCTCGACAGAAGGTCGGTCCATCGGATCGTCTCGTACGATCCCAACAGACACTTCAGACTTAGGGTGATGTGACTCGGTGTCATCATCCGTTGACTGATCAGTCATGGCAACCATCTCAATCTCCGGAATGTCCCTTTCGAAAATCTGAGTGTCGGAGGCAGATCCTCCACAGATCTCACTGAAAAACTCCCCAACATGCTCCATGATGGTATCGTAAAGTACAAGGAGTCATCAGCAGACTTGGGGTTTTTAAGTGACTGTCGAACATCAAAGGTGACGTTCTCATCCCCAACTCTCAAGATCAACTTACCCTCACAAACGTCGATCAACGCCTGTGCAGTGGCAAGGAATGGTCGGCCTAAGATAACCGGTACACTATCATCATCGTTCATGTCCAGAATGACAAAGTCCACCAGGAAGATGAACTTGTCGACACGAACAAGCATGTTCTCGACCACCCCTCGAGGGTATTTCACAGAAAGATCAGCAAGCTGGATACTCATCCTGGTAGGCCTCGGTTCGCCTAAGCTAAGCTTGCGATACACGGAATACGGCATGTGATTAATGCTGGCACCAAGATCAGCCAGCGCGCATGAATAACCGTATCATCACTCAAGATGCAGGGAATCGTGAAACTCCCTAGATCGGCCATCTTCTCTGGTAACTTCCTCTGTAAGACAGCAGAACAATTAGCACACAAAGGGATGGAAGCTACCTCAGCCAACTTCTCCTTATTCGATAGAATATCCTTAAGGAATTTCGCGTGTTTAGGCATCTGAGTCAGTGCCTCAAGGAATGGAATATTAAGGTGAAGCTGCTACAAAAGATCAAGAAATTTAGAATTATGCTCCTCATCTCTATCTCTGCAGAGTCTCCCGGGGTATGGTACTCAAGGTTTGTAGACTCTCGGTGGCTCGCTCGGTAGCTGCTATCTCTCGGCCTGTGCTGAACTCCTTGGGCTGCTCCTCTGATGCACCTGGGCCGGCGGAGACTCCATCTGAATCTCCTCATCCACCTGCTCCTGTCTATCATCAACTGCAGGCTCCTCGTCAACTCCTCCTCTGGACATCTCCTGAATCACGGGCTCATCTCGTGCCCCTGCACCGCTCCCCGTCGTCACAGCTTTCACGAATCCCTTCAGGTTTTGCTCGGTATTACTCGATAGCGTACCCTACGGCCTCTCGTTCAACCGACTCGCTATCTCTCCCATCTGCCGCTCGAGACTCTGAATCGACGCTCCCTGATTCCTCATGAACTGCTCGTGCTCGCGAAACTTCCCCTTCGTCTCTTTATGTCGGGAATCCTCTCGTGTCATAAGCTGTGACAACATCTGTGTCTGCTACGCCATCATCTCCTCCAAAGTGGGCTTCTTCTCCCCACTGCTCGCTCCCTCACCGGCATCCTGAATCAAACTCTGACGCTGCTGAAAATCGGACTGATTCCCGCTCCTCCAGTTCGAGTTCTGATTGCCTCTCCATCCCGAGTTGTAAGAATTGAAAGAATTAGGATTTTGGTTTGGATTTCCTATATAGTCTACAGCCTCCTCTTGTGAACTGACTGGGCACTGAACGGTATCATGCCCCCCTCTACATATCTCACACAACTTGCTCTTCGTCTGCAAGTCCTTCACTATCTTCGCCAACGCCTCCACCTGTGCCGTAAGAGCGGTGTTCGTGTCCACCGAATGCATGCCGCGTGAAATCGAATCGATGGTCTTGCCACCCTTGGTGGGTGGTCTATGGTATCCACTCATAGCTAACCCATTAAACAAGGCGATACACTCATCTGGGTCCTTCGTCGTCAGCAAATTTCTTCCCGCCGCCGTGTCAAGCATATTCCGCGTCACGTACGTCACTCAATTATAGAACTTCTCGACAACCGCCCAATCCTGCAAGCCGTGGTTAGGCCACAACGCTAAAAGATTTTTGAAATGCTCCCATGCCTCGTAGAAACTCTCGATATCCTCCATCTGAAAAGAATGAATCTGGTTACGCAAACGAGCGGCCTTAGCCGGAGGATCGTACTTCTCAAGAAACTGGGTCAGCATGGCAGCCCAAGTAGCTATAGAGCCCTGTGGGAGGGACTCGAGCCACAAACTCGCATGATCAACGAGCGAGAATGGAAAAACGCAAAGTTTCACGGCGTCTTCGGATACGCCGGCAAGATGGAAAGTGTCGCAGATACGCGTGATACGAGTGAGATGATGATGCGGGTTTTCGTGAAGTAACCCGTGGAACTGACTAGAATGAGAAATGGTATTCAGAATGTTCGACAGAATCTGACAGTTCACGTTAACTCCAATAGCGGGTGGTGTGATGCTGGATCCCGCGCCAGCATTGGCCGGACGGGCCCGATCTGCAACTGTCCTCCTCGGTGATGGATTGTCGCCCATGATCCTATCCCTATCTTCGAAGTCAGAAAACGTAGGAGAAGAGGATAAACTTCCAACGGATGATGAAGCAGATGATGGTGAAACCGTGCGACGTCTCTCACGAAACTCTCTATGGCTTGGGAAATACTTCGGTGTCGGGTGGTCCACGAGATCGAGTATGTCGCATACAACTATAAAAATCGATAAAATTAGCCAAACTATCCTAACAGATAAACAAAACAAAAAATAATCACAAATAATTACAAGTAGCACACAAGGTAAGTCCTAACTCGAGTCGCTCTCAAAACGCTTAAAACCGTGTCCCCGGCAACGGCGCCAGAAACTTGATGTGCGTCGGATAACACTATAACAATGACTCTCACAACTAAGCTTTAAATATAAAACGAAAATCCTAAACCACACACAACCTGCAAGTGTACCGGTCGCAAGTAGTATAGACCTAGGAAGTCCGAGTATCGAACACGTGGACACGTAAAACGCTAACGATCATTAACCCTAGACAAGACATACCTAAGAATAATATTTAATTAATTTTAATTTTGATTTTTCTTTTTATAAAATAGTTTAACTGGACTGACTGACACAAGTTACCAAAAATAGAAAACTTAATGGAAAACTGACGGTGTTAACTTTGGATGGAGAAAAACGTCTACCTAAGTCTGAATTAAACTGTTGGCCTAACAAGCTAATGGATTGAATGATATCTAGATACCGGTCCCTAAAGATGACACGACTAAGGATCGCTCAGGCTCAATGGATTACCTCTCGGTCTCACTCAACAAGCCTTAACTACTCAAAATCGGTTAAAACGACCAAACCGGGAAACAATTGTTAGCGTGTTCTAATGTTGACTCACCTCTCGGTCTCACCAACACTCGACCCTAATGGAAATGAATACTACACAACCAAGGATAGAGGAACAATTCAACTTAAACCAAATAGATCAACTAGTCGCTCAAAACACCTAAACCGGACAAGAAACGAACTCGCTCTCGCGCAATTCTTATTCTAGCATGCAAAGGTAATGAGACGACCCTACTTCTTATCACCTCTCAGTCTCTAAGAAGGTGCCTAAACGCTGTACTTTAACCAATTAATCACGCAACAAAACCCTATGGTTGTACCTACCGCAAACAAACCCTAAACACAAAGTCTAGAATCAAACAATGCACCAATCAATCAACACAAAATTAATCAACCAACGCAAGGGGGGTTTAAGCAATAAAATTGATATAATTTCCAGCCACTAAACACAACCTATTTCAAGTCTAAATCAAACTTTACAATAACAATTAACATCTATCAATCAAACAATCCAATAAACTCATCAAAACCTAACAATAATCATCATTCCTAGGTAGAACCGACAAGTTTAGCCTAGCATGTTATTTGGACATCAGCAAATACTCATTAAAATCACCAAATAATTCATCTCAAACATCAATTCAACCATCCAACAATCACTACTAATCAATAACACTTCAATAATTCAAGCAATTGCAAAACTAGGTAATCAATTGAACAAGAAAATTAAGTTTATGAACAATGAAATAGATGAAAGGATATGGATGATTTCGGGCTGCTCTTGGCTATAATAATCAATGGAGAATGATCCCGAGGCTTGGTTCTTGCTTCTTCTTCCTTCCTTAGCCATCACACGATCAAATCCTAGCCGACACAAGACTTTTTTTTCTTCTTTCTTCCTGCTGACCTGCGATCGGAGCTGCTGGCTGCTCTAGGGTTTTATTTTTTTTATATTATAAAATGATGTAAGGAATGAGCTTGTAACATGTAATCAGGCCGGGCCTTGAGTTGTTTCTTGAAATCCTATGCGTAAAAGGCCCGTAAACTGCTCAAGAAGCTCGGTTTTTCTTCCTTGTAACCCATAACATACAATATGAATAAGATTATGTAAAACCTATATAAAACACTTTAAAATACATAAAATATAATATAAAAACGTGGATAAAAGGTGCAGAAAATACATGTGTTTTACAACACATCAATATCCATCTGGAAAGCTAGTCGAACAACACCTGCATAGGTCAATGATGGGCTCCTTGATGTATCTCACTGCAAGAAGGCAGACATCATGTTCCCTATTTGTCAGTGTGCCAGATATCAATCCGATCCAAAAGAATCCCATTTATTTGCTGTCAAGTGTATATTTTGGTATCTCAAATGAAAACCTTGTTTGGGTCTTTGGTATCCAAAGGAATCACCTCTAAAACTGCATGCTTACACAGATAGTGATTATGCGGGATGCAATTTAGACATAAAATCAACTACCGACGGATGTTAGTTCCTGGGTGACCGGTTAATCTCTTGGCAGTGTAAGAAAAAAGTCACTGCATGTGTCCACCTCCATAGATGAAGCAGAATACATTGTCGCATCTAGCTGCTGCTCACAAGTGATATGGATCCAGCATCAGTTGTTGGATTACGGTTTGAATTTCTTTAACACTCCTATCAAGTGTGATAATGAAACAACAATTTGCATTGTGAAAAATCCCAGTCCAACACTCCAAGACAAAACATATTGACTTCTAAATGCATTTCAATTGTGATTCTTTTGATCGGAAACTTGTCAATGTTGAAAGGGTCTAATCTGATTACAACTTTTTAGATCTTTTCACAAAAGCTTTCAATTGTGCCTGATTTCTATATCTTGTAGAGTCGCTTGGTATGATCTGTTTTGATTAAACCATCTTTTTTTTAAATTGTAAATATTTTTCCAATATGTTACCATTTTAAAGGAGAAAATGAGTTAAGTTTAACCCACCAAAAAGATTTTGGTTTATTTTAAGAAAAACAAAATTGAGTCACTTGACTTATCAAAAATATTTTATTTTCATTTAAAGAAAAATAGAAAAGGATTCAAATATGTTTTCCCGTTTAGAAGGAGCCCCTGCTTAGAGGGAGTCGGGTAATTTTAAAATTATAAAATTTTGCGAAATTGATCTGACATTTGGAAAATGATAAGAAATTGTCTCTAATGATCCTAGCACATGAAAACAGTATATCAAAAGCCAACAAGATCATTGCTTGATGTATAGATAGGCTTGACAAAAAGGTAAGTGTCAGAGTGATATAAACTAAAATACCCGCCTATGCTAGTGGTTATAAATTTATGAAACGGTTTCATCACTCCACGCAAAGTCATATCAGTGAAGGTAGGCAAAAATTTAAATTAACATGTCATACCCAAGCATCTCTTTATCTGATCATAGTTGTCTTATATTGTTGTGTGTCAATTTTACTTTATTATGTCAAGAAAAGAAAAAGAAAAAGAGTCAGAGAAGAAAATAAAAAGAAAAGTCAAAAGAAGTCTGTCTTAGGATTTTTTTAACTTCTAATATATTTCTTCCTTTATTTTGATTCAAGTCTTGGACTTTATATGTTTGTAGTCATACAAGATCTGACTGTTAAGGCCCTGAATCGTCTGCTTTCTTTTATTTTCTTTCTTTTGGTCAAGCCTTGGACTTTCTTTGCGCGATAATATGATATTATCCGACCTGATTGTTAAGGCCCTGAACTTCTGCTTTATTTTAATCTTTCTATGTAGAGTCATGTACGATGTACAAAGTAAAGTGTCCAAAGTGTCAATAAGCGTACTATGATCAGATAAGAAAGGTTTAAGTCAAGTTGAGGTGATATGTGAACACAAACTATGCCCAAGGTATGATGGAGTTTGAAATTTGTCAGATAAAATATGGACCACACAAGCACTATGCCTAATTCATACCTTAACATATCATATTGACATCAAAATACGTGTTAAGTTTAAAATTGACAAAATATATCTATAATCGACTTTGGGTTTTTGGCATAATAATGTTGAAATAGAAGTGCGATCTAGGGCGTTATAAGACAACATGATTTCCATGTCGTGATATTTCTCGCAAAAGTATTATTATAACTAGAAAACTTGTAAATAGTTTTAATATAATATTAATTTCATCTTTACTCCCATTTGTTTTACTTTTAATTATTATTTGTTTAATTTTTGTGTTTTTAACTTGAAAAGCTTTGTTTCAAGTTATTTTATTTTATTTTTATTTTATTTCATTTTTATTCATTTATAACTTTAATTTATTTTATTGTTTTACTTATTTTTTATCTTAATTGCTTTACAAAAGGATCCAGTATGCAAATGTTGTCAATGCGTGGATCGACAAAAATATATCTTGTATATATTTAAGTGTTTGGACTTGACATATAAATATTTTTTTGGTTTGAATCTATAAATCTTTTTAAAGTCCAGGGGTTGAGAATGTAAAATCGTTTAAAACTAGAGATGTTTTACCCTATCGCGAGATAGGCTGTATTAGGGTCAACCCAAAATATCTTTCACTTTTTCACTTAACTTCTCAAGTAAACCTCTTATCTCTCTCTCTACCCGTATTTTCTTTCACTCATAAACAAACAAAATGATTCTTAACTATGATCCTTGATTTGGCTATCATGGATCCTTCACCCATGGTATAACATCAATCCTTGTTATATTCATTGATCATCTCTCATGTTTCACGGCTTGTTGGCGGTTGAGATTAATCGTCTATTAGATCCATAAACTATTGTGTGATGTTTTTATTGTAATCAATCTAAGATTGTTGATACAAACATATCAATGGACCATTAAATAGATTTGATTGGATTTTTGTTTTAGATAGTATAGATTTTGTGTATTAGGGCTTATCGGACCATCTAGGATCCGATTGATTAGGATTAGTTGAGAGTTTGAGTAATATATTGTGCAAAGGAGCGATTCAGACATGGGCGATTATGAATCTGAGTGAACTTAACTTTTTTGGACAAAAGAAAATCAAATCGCTTCGCATAAGATGTCCAAATCGCATCACATAAGAATATCAAACCGCTTCGCATGTAATGTCCAAATCGCAACGCATAAAAATCTCAAATCGGATCGCATAAGACTTCTAATCGGATCACATAAGATTTTAAATCGGATCGCATAGAATTTCAAATAGGATCACATTTATATTTGGATCGCATCGAATAACCCATGCGTTGCGTTTAAATTCTCCATGCGATCGGATTTAATTCATGCAATGCGAATCAAATTCTCATGCGATGTGATTTGTTTTCCCATGCGACGCTATTTGTTTTGACTTAGCAAATTTTTCAAAAAATTTTCAGTTTTATAAGATTTTCAATTTTGTAAATATATCAAATGTATATTACTTCATTATTGCTTTATGTTATTGAATGTATGTTCTAATGGTCTGTCGATGATTGTTTTGCAGCAGCATAAACTACCCTCTTGGTCTTCCCAAAAAGAGGAAACATAAAGTGTTATCCTCTACGATCAAATTCCTACGAGAGACACCTCTTATGCTTGCTATCACAACAAATACAGATATTCACACGTGCTAGATTAAAGAGTTTTGGACCAACACCAAAGGTTCCAAATACTCCATGTCTCTTACATCAAAGGTGGCTGGGAAAAGCCTATCCATTATAGAAGCTGATATCAGACGGGCTCTCAATATCAAAGATGCAGAATATCATTACTTCCAAAAGGCCAGGATCTAGCTGCAACAATTCATGACTGATATTGGACGTGACTTCCAGTGGGAGTCGTTGGAGAAGAGACATCTTCCACCTTACTGGAGATACTTATTCACATTGGTGTACATTGTCTGTCTGATTTGAAGGGTGGATTTGATAGTTTGAGGACGCACTGGGTGGGAGTCATGGCTGCATTGACGAACCAAGTGAAGTTCAACTACTCGAGGCTGATCTTCATGTGCATGATTGCCAATGCCTCGACCAATAGTACTTGGATGATGTATCCAAGGTTTGTTCAGATGCTGTTGGATTATATGATGCCGGATGTGCCAAAGCCAGTATATGAAGTTGAGGTGGATGCTAAAGGCATTGAGCTGCCCTCATTAGAGTCTCATCATGCTAAAATGGTGAAACAGGCGGTATTTAAGGCGAAGGAAGAAGTTCGGGGTTATGTATATAAAGGAGAAATTCTATGGAAGATGTTCGGGTTATTCAGTGAGATAGAGCCTAGTGGCGATGTATCTGGTGATGAGAGTGAGGAGGATGTAGAGTCTGCCGATGAGGAGACTGAGACAGATGTGGAATTTGAGAAGAAGAAGAAGAAAGAGAAGAAAAGGGAGGCCCTTCTACTAGTGGTTCTTCCTAATTAGCTAAGGAAGAGAAGGAAGTGGAGCAGCCGCTGAAGCGTTTGCGAAAGGTCAGGGACTCCAAGAAGGCCACGTCCTTAATCAGCAAGCTTTCCACAGCAGGAACCTAAACCTCCATACCACCTCCACAATCCACTCAACCTGACCCCATATTGCCTCACCTACTACCTTGTCCCGAACCTTGGCTGATCTCAAAGCTAAACAAGTCAAGGTTCTTAACCCAAAACCAAAACCAAAACCAAATCAACCAAAACCTTACTTCACTACTCACCTATTACATCCCCGACATTTCCCCATCAAAACGGGACGAGCCGTTACAGGCCACCTTCCTAGAAAACCTAACAACCTCCCCAGACCAACCAATACAAATCTCAACCTTCCACCAATCATTCTCTCCACCATTTACCACCACACCAATAGACCAACCAATATCTCCCGACCAGCCATTCACTTCTCCACTTAAATCACCCAGTTTCTTCACCTCACCACTAAGAATCATAACATTCTGGTCTCAAACCTTCACATCCTCACCTACTACCCAACCTACCTACATTTCCACATCAATCCAACCCGAAACCACAACCATAGACCAACCCCAAACCCTACCTTTAACCTTAACCACTCCTTTCCCGAACCAAACCATAAACTTACCCTAACAAGCCACTACACAGCCTACCCAATCCGATGTTCCTCCCGTAACCACTAAATCCATATTCCTTGTCACACCCCAACCTAAGGCGGAAATGCTGGGGCGTGATCCGATTGCTCATAGATCGAAGTTACTATCATTGAACATAAGTGACAATATCTAATTAATTATTTTATTCAAAGTATACACACATTACTCAAATACAACAAACAATTTAAAATACACAATATAAGCTCAAATAAAGATTAACTTGATTATATCCTAAAGTCTAGTCTACATGTCCAAACATCAATCTTCAATATAAGAAACCTGCATATGCGTAGAAAATGGAGTTTTGTCAACATAAAGTTGAGTGAGAATATCACCAGTTTTGACACAACAATATAAATAAGCATAACATGTTAAATGCGGTAAATATAATCAAACCATGAACAAGCATATAGACTGTTGCCAAGCAAATTGGGCGTTGGTCACCAGCAGGAACACCCGCTATACGATTGATTGAATAGTAATCCCAATGTATGATTGATTGAATGGTAACACAAGTAAGCAAGTAACACGTATGTTTGATTAAGTCACTCACAATAACACGTATACATTTGTTTGAATCCATATATATAGTATAAAATACGGATACGTACGCATATGTCCCCAAAACATTTAGAAAAGTTTTAAAATAGGGGAATGATAAACTCACCTTATATTAAAGACAAACGAATATAAATATGAATAAGCGAGCTAACGAATAAGCGAGTCATCCACTACACGTCAAATGATATGAACAAATCAGAATCTGAGATTTTAGGATATGATAATATAAATAAAAACGAACTCGTTGCCACTGGACTCAATCCAAATGGACGTTTAGAACTCAAGTTATGTTTGTTTTAAGAGTTAAGCGAGCTGGTACTGACCAGAATCCGAACAGCGATTTGGAAGTCAGGTTTTGGTCAGTAGCCTTAAAATTATGTTACGAGAATAAAATTCTTCTGGATCCGAACGTTGAATCCGACTAGAAGTATGAGAAAACGTTAAGTCAAACTAGTTGACTATTTTGTCCTTTAACGAGTTTTAAACGATTTAACCAGTCAACACCCTTCAACCACCTAAATTGATTGAAGCTTATTGACTAGGGAATATATATGAATGATTTATATGTTTACAACTTACCCGGAAAGTGAAAGAATCAACAGAAACGATGAGTCAAAGGTCCACATGTAAGCAAAGTCAACCGATTAAGCATGTATCTTCAACAATAATGCAAAAACCGAAGGGTTTAAGGATGGTCAGAGGTAGGTGACGGCTGAGAATAGTGTATTAGGGTTTAGGGATGATTTTTGGCAGAGAAATAATGATATATTTATATAGGATTCACTAAATCGAACTAAATATGGTAACTTACTCATTTTAATAACCGAATGGGCCTTTAATGATTAATTCAATATTATAACCAGTAAATTTCGTTCTTGATCAAGGGTTAAGGAGTATGAACATGTATCTAAGCTATAATCTTTTTCTTGGGTCATAAAACACTCGATTTATGCCAAAAATAAGCGATTTGGATGTTAAAAACAAATTAGGAAACAAAATAAGTTATTTAATGAGAAAATCTAGTACAATAACTAACAAAATTTGTCTTGGACACCAAGAAAATGAAATTGGACCAGCTATAACATTTCTTGGAGTTTAATTTACGTTAATTTAATCGAAAATATGAAAGAATTGGCAAAATTAGTCCCTGTAGTTCCCGAAAATGCGATTTTTAGCCGTTTTAAGCGATTTTAAAGGTTTTTACGGGCTATTTGGCATAACTGAAAGTTATGAAATTATAAAATAAGTTAAACCAAGTTAAATAACAATAAATACAAGCTTTAAATAGTTAGAAAGATCCGAATTACATTCTCGAATCGGTTTAAACAAATACGAAAAATCCGAAATGTTACATTCCTTGCCCCCAAACCCTTTTATGGTGGAAAATATAAAAAATCTCTAGTGTATGTTGGCCCTATCCTCGATTGGATCATCGCACTGGAAATGCCAAGCGGGTTGAACAAGAACGAGTATTGTTGAAGTATGTGAACACCCAAAAGAAGAAGGATG